>NW_026011631.1:0-2855 GCF_001458135.2 Marmota marmota marmota | reverse complement strand
TCTCTCTTTAAATGTGGATGATTTACCTTTTATTTGAAAAAGAATTTTTCCAAAATACATTTTGATATTAGTTTTCATTGCAAAATAATACATGCTTGCTACCACATATTCAAATAATACAGAAATGAATAAATTAAAAAGTGAAAGCTGGTCCCTGCCATTCTCCAACCTTTTAAAACTTACAAAATTCAATATATATTCATTATAGAAAGTTTGGAAGACACATAAGTAAAATGAAGAAAATTGATCCCCCAGTGACACCTCACAAAGACAGCTACTATTATTAACATTTTGATATATTTTCAGTGCTTATGGATATAAGAAAATTTTTGTCATAATTGTCTTAGAGACTCACATACACACACACACAAATAGCATAGACCATCTGAGGAAAAATTGGAAAATAAAGATATACTAACAAAAATATTTAAACACCAAACTTTCACCACCCAATGATAATCACTTAATATTCTGGTGTGTGTCCTTACAGATTGACATCTTTTTATTTACACATAGATATGCATATATGCGAACACAGAATCATTCTAGACATACTATTTTATAATTTTCAGTTTATAATACTTTGTGACATCTTTCCATTTTTTCCCTTTTTAATTGATTTTTTAAAAATAAATGACAGCAGAATGCATTAACAATTCTTACTACACATATACAGCACAATTTTCATATCTCTGGTTGTATATAAAGTATGTTGACACCAATTCGTGTCTTCATACATGTACTTTGGATAATGATGTGTACATTCCACCATCATTGCTAATCCCCTGCCTCCTCCCTTTTCCCTCCCACCCCTCGATGAAAATTGAACAATTGTTTTTGTTGGAGTTCAGATGTTTCTCAGCTTCCCTTCTCAGCAGTTAGGTGGTGTTGTTGGAGTTTGATGCTAGCCCCACCCTCAGGGTAGTTGTGTTTGCTAGGGTGAGAGGGTTAGTCCTGGAGGCAGAACTCCTGAAGGTGGGGTTTAAGCTTTGGAATGCTCTGGTCTCTTTGTTGGGAGTCTTTTGGTCTGGAGATTTTAAGTCAGTGCACTTCCAAGGCCTAGCAATTGTTTGTCCATGATGGAAGACTGCACCCCAGGAAACTCCTTTGGGTTCTGCTTATGTGGTTTAGGAGTCTGTTCTTAGCCCACTGTTTTGCTTGCAGACCCCACTATTTATGGTCTGTAATTCAGTCTCTGAAATTGATCTTTCTCTCCCCCACCCTTTCAAATTCCTGATCAGGTGCTTCTCTCCCAGCTGGTCCTGCATATTCCTATATGTAACCCTCTCTCCATGGTTGACTTTCACCTAACCACTTAGGTATACCCTCTGTCACACAGCGTTGGTTTGCCTGGCTCATTTTTTGGGGGCCAGACTCAGGTCTGCCAGCAATCGGCTCACCCAGATGCTGACTTCCATGCTGTGGCTGCAAAATGGTTCCTTCTGCTATCCTCTGTGCATGCTGCCAGCTTCCTTCCTGTACATGGGTACTGTGCAGCACAGCTTACTTTTTTTTTTTTTTTAGCAACATCTCTGATCTCTAAGCTCTCTGTACCCTGACACACCTCAATCTTCCTGAGAATAGGGGTTTCTTTAATTTTTTTATTGCTTTATTGCATGCATGTAGGGACTGTTCTGGTTTGCAGCTCCAGCTGCTTTCGCAGCTGTGGGGCTAGGGATCTTTTCTGCTTGTTTTATTATATAAGATCTCCTGAGTCCCTGATCTGTTCTGAGTGTCCAGTATTAAATTCCAGTAAAGTTCCCCCTAACTCTGGATCATTCACCCATCTTGTTGAAAAGCTGCCTATCTGCTTTTCTTGGTTCACACCATGCATCCACCAAGGAAGCGACCCCTCTATTCTGCCATCTTCCCAGTATCTCACAAGAGGTCTTTTGAAGCCCCTGCCTAGATTTTCTCTTTAATCAGCACACATATTCCTTTTCTAAGAAAAGTAGGATGCAAGGACTCAAGTCAGAGGCAGTCCTTTTTTTTAATATTTATTTTTTAGTTGTAGTTGGACACAATACCTTTATTTTATTTATTTGTATGTGGTGCTGAGAATCGAACCCAGGCCTTGCATGTGCTAGGCAAGTGCTCTTCCACTGAGTCACAACCCCAGTCCCAGGCTATTCTTTTTGCTTTTCTGCAGTTAGGGAACACTGCTTGTTGTACCCTGAGTATTAACTAAAGTGTCTGTAACTAAATAAATGCATTTAGGTCCACATTATCCCTCTCTGCTTACTATATGGGGCCGTATCTCTCAGAACTGCTCAGTTTCTTCAGAATACCTGTTTCTCCTGACTGAGGCTATATGACTGCATTTCATATATGACTACAGGTTGTCATTTTAGCTTAATGTAATAAACTATTCAAGAATTAAAATTGAATTTAGTGTGTGATGAAAAACTCATAACAAAATTTAACAAGTTATTACTGATTACTGATAGATTAAAATTAGACCTCAATCACCCTGTGTTTATTTGTGCACTGAATTTCATGAACTGCAGGGGGAACTCTAGGCAGCAGTTTGACTATACAGTTTTCTAAAGTCAGCTAGCTATATGTCTGGCTGATGATTCATACTAAGAAACATCTTTTAAATACCAAGAGGGTTGGTAGTAGGCTGTTTTATCTGTAGGTTTTGTCAGCTTTGAGCTGAAAGAGAATACAGTGATATTCTCATATTTTCCCATGTTAATTTAATGCCTGTTTAAAGGAATGCAAAAATTGTTTTCTTTTAATGATTATTTATTGCTTTTTAAAAACAAAGACCACTTTTTAATTGGAGAGTTCTGAAATGATGTACTTAAGGGTGCTTTTTGCATTTTTATGTAGGTTTAAAACTCTTTTTGTTT
>NW_026011630.1:0-2855 GCF_001458135.2 Marmota marmota marmota | reverse complement strand
ATATATATATATATATATATATATATATATATATATATATATATACACATATGGATGTACAGTAGGTAAAAATAGTTTATAGGAAGATCTATGAAGTATAAACATAAATTTATGAGGTTACAATATGTATATTTTGTAATATATGTTCCTGAAGTCAAATTAGCAAAATATATCTATTTGTAGGGAATTACAGAGAGCAATTAGAATGATTTTTGTTTTCATACCTCTGAGGCTGGTAATACTATGCTTTATGATAGAAAGAGGGGGGGGGAGGAACAGGGAAATGTTTTGGAGAGACATAAGAATACAGTGAATGCCTTAACAGGCACAGCATGATATACTGGCACTACATTGTAGCCACAATTTTTCTTCATTTCTCTGTGACTGAAACAACTTCCTACCAAATTTTTTCTAATACATAGTACCTAACACCTCATATTATCCTATAAGCTTATATGGCGTCTTCAGTCAATAATAGTCTTTCCTGAGAAATGATCCTTCTACCTGGAATGCTCACACCCAAGACATTTGCCCTCCAAATGCTTCCTGTTTTCCTTGTCTTTCCTCAGACATCTCATATGAGCATTCATAATCACCCACTTCCATTTCCTACTCAGATGCCCAATCTACTTTATTCTAGTTATCATTCTGTAGCAATTTTCAGCTTCTGATATTGCATATAATTTACTGTAATTTCAACCACTGTTTATTTCTTCCAAAATAACCTTTCTAATTTGTAGAATATAAGCAACAAGAACATGACTGTGTGTCACAATATTTGACATATAGTTGGTATTTGACAAAAAAATATTTAATGAAGAAATGAAAGAAATTCGGATGGCTTCTCTAAAAGTGTGCCTACAGAGGATAGAAATTTAATTTGGGTATGCAAAATAGAATTACATAAATTCTCCAGTTTTTTATTTTCTTCTTTAAGTTACCTCTGAAACATGAGTCAATTATTAAATAATTGAGGATTTAAGCAGCATTGACAAAAACTAGAGTAGGAAAAAAACAAGGTGGAAACTTGTAAGTTTTAATATTTTTTAACAAATTTTATCTTCTCCTTTCTTGATAATAGAAACACAATGCCATTCATTCATTCATTCAACAATGGATTATTAACAACTTACTAACTTCCATGTATTATTTGTGGTAGCTTTAGATATACTGTAATGGGAAAAAAAGTAGGAGTACAAACCCTTTCTTGGAGTTAACATTCGAGTGAGGAGAGACAGACAAAATAAATAAATAAATAAAATAAGTCTCTAAATAATATTTGGTGTAAATTATATGATTGATATAGTGAAAATAAAGAATAAAGCAAGGAAATCAAATAGTAAATATGTTTTGAGATGAAAGTAAACATAATATGGCTTTTGAAAAACAATGTATCTGTATTGTCACCATATAGGACATAGAGCACATAACCAGGAAAGGTAGAAGGGGGACCAATTATTAAGCTTGAATTCAGTAACAAGTGGCTGCAGCTTGGTTTCCATTGCCTGGGTTTAATGTGTATATATTTTATACTCTACGTTGAAATGTATCACTAGTTTTTTTTTGTAGTTAATTTTTTTTTTCATCCTTAGACATTGAGAGCTCTGTCAGGCATCATCTGAGTCTCTTTGGATTACCTCATATTATTTTAATACTTTAATATTTTCTGGAAATTCCAAATTATTCCAGCTTCAATCTTAGAATCAGTTATATTTCCACAGAACTGTTTTCTTTTATTGCCAAATGATACAAGAAATTAAAATATAGGTGCTAAACGTGTTCATTGCTAAGTTCCTTGATACAGAAATATCTTTGCCTCTAGGCCCTCTCAGATTGTTAGAGCCCAGAAATGTTTGTGAATATTCTACTGTGTAGAAATAAATTTTCAACTAACTTGATTAAACACCTACAAACATGATTGCTAGATAACATGATAAGAATTGTTTAGTTTTTTCAGCATATAAACTACCAGACTATCTTCAAAACTGGTTGCATAATTTAATACTCCTGTGAGCAATGAATGACAGTTCTATTTTTTGAGGGGAAGAGGTACTGGGGATTAAACTCAGGGGCACTCATCCACTGAGCCTCATCTCCAGCCCTATTTTGTATTTTAATTAGAGACAGGGTCTCACTGAGATGCTTAGCACCTCGATTTTTGCTGAGGCTGGATTTGAACTCTTGATCCTCCTGCTTCAACCTCCTGAACTTCTGAAATTACAGGTGTATGCCTGGCATGAATGACAGTTCTTGATTCTCTGACTTTTTGACATATCTTGCAATTTAAATTGGTGATGGTAGAATTTTTGTTGTTGCTTTTATATTCCACTAAATATTATGGTATCTCCTTAGCTCATTGTGTTTAATCTCTGTTACCCTAAAGACATCTCTTAACATATTCCACTTAATCATTTGAAATGTCCTGTCCAATCATTTTAAGATATGTGCCATATAAGAGACTGACTCTGATGATTGTTTTTTTATTATTGGGTAGTGTGTCTTGCCTTTTTTCCTGCCTTGTAATTATTGTGTTGAAAGCAAATAAATTGTATTAGGTAATGGGGACTGGGCAATGTTTTTCTTTTCTGTGAGAATTCATGCTAATTTGACAAGGATTTGGACTACATTTAATGTTTGCTCTAACTTCATTTTTTTTTAAAAAAAATGTAGTTCTAGATGGACAGAATGTCTTTAGTTTGTTTATTTTCTTGTGGTGCTAAGATCAAACCCAGTGCCTCACAGGTGCTAGGCAAACGCTCTGCCACTGAGCTACAGCCCCATCCCTTTCTGTACCTTTACATGTCAGATCTCAATTTTCTCTATTGCCTTATTTTGTTTTCTGTTTTTTTTTTTGG
>NW_026011629.1:0-2855 GCF_001458135.2 Marmota marmota marmota | reverse complement strand
GTTAGGGTTAGTGTTAGTGTTAGTGTTAGTGTTAGAATTAGGGTTAGGATAGGGTTAGGCTTAGGGTTAGAGTGAGTGTTAGGGTTGGGGTTAGGTTTGGGATTAGGGTTCGTATTAAGGATAGGGTTAGGTTTAGATTTATGTTAGGGTTAGTGTTTGACTTAGGGTTCATGTTAAGTTTAGGGTTAGGCTTAGGTTTAGGGTTAGGTTTAGGGTTAGTGTTAGAGGGGGTTACAGTTAGGGTGAGCGTTAGTGTTCGGTTTAGCATGATAATTAAGTTTAGGTTTAGATTTACGGTTAGGATTATGGTTACTGTCAGGTTTAGAGTTAGGTTTAGTTTTAATGTAAGGGTTAGGGTTAAGATTAGTGTTATAGTTAGGATTATGGTTAGGTTTAGGTTTAGGATAATCCTTAGTGTTAGGTTTAGGGTTAGGTTTAGGGATAGGGTTAGTTTTAGGGTTAGAGGTTAGTTTGGGGGTGAATTTTAGGGTTAGTGTTATGGTTAGAGTAAGGTTTGATTTTAGGATTAGGGTTAGTGTTATGTTAGTGTTAGGATTAGGGTAAGTTTAGGGGTAAAATTTGTGTTATGTTTAGGGTTAGGTTAGGGTTAGTGTTAGTGTTAGGTTTAGGGTTAGGGTTAATGTTAGTGTTAAGTTTAGGATTAAGGTAAGGTTTATGGTTAGGGTGAGGGTTATGATTAGAGTTATTGTTAGTGTTAGGGTTTGGGTTAGTGTGAGTGTTAGGATTAGGGTTAGGGTTATGGTTAAGGTTACTGTTATTTTTAGGGTTAGGTTTATTGTTATGATTAGGGTTAGTGTTAGGTTTAGGTTTAGGCTTAGGTTTAGGTTAGTGTTATGGTTATGGTTAGGGTTAGTGACAGAGTTAGGTTAGATTTGGGGTTATGGTTAGTGTTAGGGATAAGATTAGGGTTAGGTTTACTTAGGGATATGGTTAGGTTTATGATTCGTGTTAGGGTTAGGGTTTGGGTTAGTGTTAGTTATAGGTTTAGGTTTAGGGTTAGGCTTAGTTTTAGATTTAGGGTTAGAGTTAGGGTTAGCAATAAAGTTAAAGTTAGTGTTAGGGTTAGGTTTAGTGTTAGTGTTTGTGTTTGATTAGGGTTAAGGTAAGGTTTAAGGTTAGTTTTAGGGTTATGATTAGAGTTAGTATTACTGTTATAGTTAGGGTTAGGTTGATTGTTAGGTTTACAGTTTGGATTAGGGTTAAGATTAGCATTAGGTTTAGGGTTGTGTAATGGTTAGGGTTATGGTTATGATTAGGATTAGGGTTAGGTTAAGTTTTAGAGTTAGGGTTAGGTTAGGATTAGAGTTAGAGTTAGGTTAGTGTTAGGGTTAGAATTAGATTGGGGTTATGGTTCATGTTAGGGTTGGTTTAAGTTCAGGGTGATGTTTTGACCTAAGATTAGTGTTAAGTTCAGAGTCAGGGTCAGGGTTAGTTTTAGGGTTGGGGATAGGACTCCAATTAGGTGTAGGCTTAGGGCTAGATGTAGGGTTAGGATTTGGTTTAGGTTAAGATTTAGGATTAGTGCTATGGCTCGTTATGTTTTAGGGCTAAGGCTAAAGTTAAAGGTAGTTTTACAATTAATTTTAGTGTTATTGCTGGTGATAGGGTGAGTTTAGGCTTAGGGTTACATTTAGAGTTATGCTTAATTCTAGGGTTAGGGCTAAGGTTAGGTCTAGTGTTTGGGTTTCGGTAAGGGATAGGGTTAGAACTAGGAATAAGCTAGGTTGATAGTCAGAGTTATTCTTAAGGCTAGGGTTATGGTTAAGTTTAGGGCTAATTTAGGGCTAGGAATATGTCTAGTATTGGTGGTAGGGTTAGGCCTAGGGTTAGGCTATGTTTAGGATTAGGTTTAGGGTTAGGTTGAGGGGAAGGCATGGGGTTATATCTAGGTTAAAGCTAGGGCGATGATTCGTATTAGGTTTAGGGCTAGGGTTATATTTAGGATTCAGGTTAAGATTAGGGCAATTGGTAGGGTTAGGGTTAGTGATACTGTTAGTGTTAGGCCTAGGGTTATATTTGGTTTAGGGTTATTGTTAGGGTAATGAATAGCATTAGAGCTAGGGTTAGGCCTATGGTTTTGGATAGGATTAGGGCTAGAGTTAGGGTTAGGGTTAGGCTAGTGCTAGGGTTAGGGTTTGGGTTAGGTTTAGGGTACAGGTTAGGTTTTGAGCTAGGGTTAGTACTAGTGTGAGGGTTAGGTTTAGGATTATACCTAGTGTTAGATTTACAGTTAAGGTTAGTGTTAGTGTTAGGGTTACAGATTAGGTTATCTTTAGAGTTAGGTTAATGGATAGGGTTAGATGTTGGGTTAGGTTTAGAACTAGTTTAAGGTTTAGGGTAGTGTTAGGGTTAGGGCTAAGATTATCATTAGATTTGGGGGAATGGATAGGGTTAGATGTCAGGTTAGGGTTAGGGATAGTTTTAGGTTTAGGGTTAGTGTTAGGGTTAGGGCTAAGGTTTGTGTCAGAGTATTGGGTTGGGTTTTATCTAGGGTTAAGGCTACAGTGAGGGTTAAGTTTAAGGTTAGGTCTAGGATTAGGTTTACAATTAGGTTTAGAGCTAGAGTTATCATTAGGTTTAAGGATCGGTTTAGGGTAATGGATAATTTTGGAGATGGTATTAGGGCTAGTGTTAAACTTATGATTAGGGATAGGGCTAGGTTTATGTTTAGGATTTGGTTTTGGGTTTTATCTAGGGTTAGGTATAAGGTGAGGGTTAGGGATAGCGTTAGTGTTAGACTTAGGGTAAGGGATAAGCTTAGGTTAGGGTTGGGATTATGCTTTGGGCTAGATTTAGGCCTAAGATTAGGGCTAGGTTTTGAGTTAGGTTTAGAG
>NW_026011628.1:0-2855 GCF_001458135.2 Marmota marmota marmota | reverse complement strand
GTAGTATAGCTTTTTTTTTTAATTTTTTATTGTGGGTTGTTCAAAACATTACAAATTTCTTGACATATCATATTCCACACTTTGATTCAAGTGGGTTATGAACTCCCACCTTCACCCCATACACAGATTGCAGAATCACATCAGTTACACATCCATTGATTTACATATTGCCTGTAGTATAGTTTGAAGTCTGGTATCGCTATACCGCCTGATTCACACTTCCTGCTTAGCATTGTTTTTGCTATTCTGGGTCTTTTGTTTTTCCATATGAATTTCATGATTGCTTTCTCTATTTCTACAAGAAATGCCGTTGGGATTTTGATTGGCATTGCATTAAACCTATAGAGAACTTTTGGTAATATCGCCATTTTGATGATGTTAGTTCTGCCTATCCATGAACAGGGTATATTTTTCCCTTATTGTTTTCTTATTTTCCTTTTTCATCAATGTGTAATTTTTCTTGAAGAGGTCATTCACTTTCTTGTTTAGGGTTATTCCTAGCTATTTTTAAAGTTATTTGAATGAGCTATTACTCTTGCTGTATTCTCTCTAGGTTTGCTATGGTATATAGACAAACAGTTTATTTTTATATGTTTATTTTGTATCCTGTTACTCTGATGAATTCATTCATCAAAGTAGAATTTTCATAATATATTATTTATGTTCTTCTGAGAATAGGACTACATCATTTGCATATAGAAATAATTTAACATTTTAACTTTCCTATTTGAATCCCTTTTATTTCTTTCTCTTTTTCTAAAATTTTAAGTACTGTGATTAGTGAGATTGGTGGCAATGAACATCTTTGTGTGTTTCTTGATTTTAGAGAAAATGTTCTTCATTTTACTATTGGCTTTGGATTTGATATACTTGGTCTTTATTATCTTGTAATAAAATGCTCCTATTTCTAATCTCTCAGGGCTTTGTCATGAGGGCCATTGAATTTGTCAAAGGATTTTCCTGCAGCTTCTTAAAAGATCATGTAATTTTGCTCTTGATTCTATATGTGGTGTATCAGTTTTATTGATTTGCATGTATTGAATCATCCTGGAGCAAAATCAGCTTTTATCGATTTTTTTTTTTTTTTGTATGTGACTAGAGTCTCAAACCAGGAGCATGGTACGAAGGAGCCACATTCCCAGCACCTTTTATTGTTCACTTTGATAACAGATCTCACTAAATTTCCCAGGCTGGCTTTGAAATTACAGTGTTCCTCAAACAACCTGATGCTTTTCTGAGAGTATACACCTATACCACTATGCCTGATGCGTATATTATTTTGTAATGTGTTGTTGAATGTGGTTTGCAAAGATTTTATGAGAATTTTTATACTATGTTCCTCAAGGATATTGATATCTAGGTTTTTCCTTGTTCTGTCCAATATTCACTTTTCCAGTCAGGGTAATACTTTGCAGAATTGCTTTGGAAGCATCTTTCCTTTGCTTTTAAATGTAATGGGGGATTAATATCAGTTCTTCTTTAAATAGCTGATAAAATTTAGCCATGTATTCACCTCTGAACCTCTGGTCCATAAGGCTTTTTATTATTGCTTCAACCTTCTTACTTGTTATTGACTATGTTTTTCTCTATCTATTTGATTCAACATTTTATGACATATTTCATTAATATCACTTAGATTTATTTATCTTTCAATTTTATTCTTTAAAGTAGTCTAAATTTTTCCCATTCATTGAAATATAAGTTTTCTAATACTCTCTAGAGATCTTCTGTATTTCAGTGGTATCTGTTTTAATATTTCACTTTTTGTTTCTAGGTTTATTCATCTGTATCTTCTTTTTTCTTTTAGTTCCCTTGGCCAAGGGTTTATCAATTTTATTTACCATTTTAACAACAAAGTATTTGTTTCATTATTACTATGTCTTTTAAAAAAATTATCTATTTTATAATTTTGGCTCTGACTTTAATTAATTCTTTTCTTGTATTGGTTTTAGAATTCATTTACTGAAGTTTTTCTTAGAACTTGGGATGCATCATGAGGTTTTTAAATTGAAATATCTTAGATTTTTAAATGGAGGTAGCCCTTAGTATAAACTGCCCTCATACAACTGCTTTTGGTGGATTAGTGGAGGGATATCGGAAGGGATAGAAAATGTACTGGGCAGTAAAATTTGTCTAAATATGTTATATGCATTTCTGTATAAGTTATAATGAACCCCACTATCATATATATAATATCAATAAAAGAAAAAAACAAACAACAAAAAAGATCTGCTTTTATTTTAACCCATAAATGTATAGATGTTGTGTTTTGATTCTCATGTGGTTCTCAGGTTTATTTAAAACTTCCCTCCACTAATTTCATGAGTGACCCAACTGTATTATTCATTCTTCAAGTGTCCATGCAATTTCTATAGTTTTACTCACTGTTTGCTTCTTTTTATTAATTAGATCATCATTTCACATATAATATTGAGGTTCATTTTTAAATAATCATGCAAGCATGGTATACAATTTTCCAATTTGATCCCCAGTACTCTCCCTTCCCTACCTCTGTTATCTCTCTTCTGCTCCACTGTTCTTTCTTGTATTTATTTGTAGTTGTTTTAATTAGTGCATCATTGATATACATAAAGGTCAAATTCAGTGTGATATGTTCCTAAGTGTACAAAGGAAAATTTGTTCAGATTCATTTCACCACACTTCCTCAAGCTGTCCCTCCATCCCTCCTAATCTCCTTCCTCGACTCCACTGACCTCTCTTCTGTTTTTAGGGAACCCCCCATTTTCCCTTGATTTTTATCTACCTTCTTAATATAAGGGAAAATATTCAGCCTTTGACTTTTTGAGTCTGAGCAGGATATTTACTTTCACTTAGTGGGACATTTTCCAGTTCCA
>NW_026011627.1:0-2855 GCF_001458135.2 Marmota marmota marmota | reverse complement strand
CTTTGCCTCACCTCTGTTGGACCCCAAATTTGGCCTTGGTGCCAGTGTGGGGGTGAGGTTCTTTACCTCACCTCTGTTGGCCCCCAAATTTTAGACCATCACTAGCAGAAGGGAGGAGGATACAGAAATGCCATGACACTAAGGCAATTGACGGCTCCTTTGAAAAATTGTACCACTGGTGACACCATCAGCAAAGATACTCCAGCATTACCACAATTTGCTGCACCAACAGATAGTTCACAATGTATACAAGTGATACATAGTCCAGGCAAGTTCTGTAAGCAGTTCAAAGAGGAGAAATCTATCAATATGTCCATTTCCTCCCAAAGTAAATTGACTCCTTGATTGAGCATTACTTGTTGAGTTATTATTCATTGATGCATCAGTTTATACAGTTTACTGTGATAGCTATCGAAGAAGCTGTAGTTTGGTTTTATCTTTGTCTTCACAGGCACTGGAATGAAGATAGGAATTCTGGCAATGATGGCTAAAAAAAATATGTAACTTTCCAACAGGTACTAAAAAAAACAATTTTCTGAACAATTTACATTATCCTGAACAGAATTATTAAATATAATGAAAAGGAAAGGTGAAAGTAAACAAACAGATCTGTTAATCTCCTTATTTGTTCACATTTAAAACAATCCTCAACAGCTGTTTACCCAATTTAAATTAAATCATTTGAATCACGTGAATAATAAAAATATTTGGATACATTTTTTCATGAGCGCTCCTCATATATGATCTATGGACATACGCACATACAGACATGAAGTGTGCACACATAACATACAACACATAAGACAATAGTAAAGGCCTTGTAGCTTTACACAGGTGAAATCTCCATTACAATGTTTAAAAACTCCACAGTCAAAAAATAAAACTGATCAGAAAAACATTAACCTAGGTCTTAATGAGCTCAAAAAATAAAATAGAACTTATGATGTGGGAAAAGGCAATAATAAAATAGATATTGAAAAAGCCATCCTGGTTACCACCTGGGTTTGACTCTTTTTTGGATATCCCATCCTTTTTCCTGTAACTTGCATAATGGGTCTGAAGGTATTCCCACAAGCAAGCCCCAAGGTTTTTCACATTTGAAATAGGCTTTAATGGTGTTCATTATTCATTAGCCTCCAGGTGTGGGGGAACCACTGTTGCAGATCAAGAATAGCCAAGCTGGAGCTCTGTATATCAGCTGTTATGGATTTGAGTCAAATCATCTTCTTTTTGGTCTGTAGAAATCGCTTTGGTTAGTCTCTCTGGAATCCAAATCAGCTGTTCTCCCTGTGGAAATACACAAACAGAAACCCGACTCCAGACAATCACTGGGTCAGGACCTTTCCATTATCCTATTAGAATATCCTTCCAAAGTACCTTAGGCTTATGTACATTTTTTGGACACATATGCCTTTCTGCAGCACTAAGCCCTGATGAATCCAAATTTTAAAAGTTTAGAGTAAAAAGGGTTATTTTAAGTTTATCTTTGGGGGATATATACCCCTTTCCAATTCCCTCTTTTTGCTTTAATAAGTACATTTTAATAGTTTGATGAGCTCTTTCAACTATGCCTTGTCCCTGTGGATTGTATAGGATTCCTGTTATATGAGTAATGCCAAAGGATGAGCAAAATTGTTTAAAAGAGGTAGAAATATAACCAGGACCATTATCTGTTTTTTACTGTTTTGGAACGCCCACAGTGGCAAAATTTTGTAAGCAATGAGCTATAATACCTTTAGTTTTTTCTCCGGCATGAAGGAAGCCCATCAAAAATCCAGAAGAAGTATCAACTGTAACATGCAAATATTTTAATTTTCCAAGTTGTGGCAAGTGTGTGACGTCCATCTGCCAAATATGGTTAGGTATCAGTCCTCTAGGATTGACTCCAAGATTAAATTGTGGTAAAAAGTTCACACAATTTTGACATTGTTTTATTATATGTCTGGCTTGTTCCTTAGTTATTTTAAAATGCTTTTGTAAAGTATTAGCATTGACATGGAACCTTTTATAAAATTTGTATCTTCTTCTAGTGTAGATAAAATATGTATGTCATGTGTAGTTTTATCTGCTAAATCATTGCCCAAACTAAGGGCTCCAGACAATCCTGTATGTGCCCTGATATGTCCTATAAAGAATGGATCTATTCTGTCCCAGATTAGACTTTGTATAGTGGAAAACAAAGAGAAATCAGTAGAGGAAGGGGAAATCCTACCAGCATCTTCAAGGGATACTATAGCATTAACTATATACTGACTATCAGAAAATAAATTAAATACAGAATCTTTAAACATCACAAAACCTTGTAAAACTGCATTAAGCTGTACCTTTTGAGCTGATTTTTTTGGTACTAAAAATGTAAAAGTTTGATCAGGGGTAACTACTGCTGCTGTACCATTATTTGACCCATCAGTGAATACATTTGGAGCATCCATGATAGGTGTTTTTCTTGTCATTTTTGGAAAAACTACAGGATGTGAAGACCAAAAAGACAACAAAGGATTAGATGGCAAGTGGTTATCAAATGAAACATTAGATTTGCACATGATTATTGCCCAAGTATTTAACTCATTAGCTAACTCATCAATTTGATCCATAGTATATGGAGTAATAATTTTATTTGGAGAAATCCCAAACACTCCCTTTGCTGCTTTTATTCCTTTGAGTATTAATTGTCCTACAGCCTCAGGATACATAGTTAGAATAGTATTAGGAGAATAAGATAAATGTATCCACAATAATGGACCTTCTTGCCAAAATACTCCTGTAGGAATATTTTTTGTTGGTATTACAATAAATAATAAAGGCAAACTTATATCAATTCTATCCAAATGCATATTTTCCATATATGTTTCAAT
>NW_026011626.1:0-2855 GCF_001458135.2 Marmota marmota marmota | reverse complement strand
ATGTACAAAAAAAAAAAAAAAAAACAAAAAAACAACTCCAGTGCTTTCCAGATTTTTTAAAGAAGGACAAAAAGAGAGAAATCTGGACTGTATTTCAGACCTATGAATCATTTCCAACTGTGGCTGAAAGTAGAAGTAGCCCATTTCCATTTGCTGGCAAGAAATTCCTAACTCTCCTAATGACACATGCATTTATATTTTTACAATGTATGCAGGAAAGAGAGATGGAACCACAGGAGTCTATTAGTTTGGCCATAAGGAAATATTTGCGGGGGATGGGTGGGTGGATAGACTTTGTGATAGAAACCAAAGACTAGCTCATCATCATTATTTAAGAACTGTTAGAGGTTCTGGATATTCGTGACATATTCTCCTCCTGACTCTAGACTACAGGGCTTGTCTTGGCTTCAGCATCATATATAGAAGAACCATGAATGAGAAAACCTCAGATATTGATTCCCCTGGTGTCTTTCATGGTTGATCTTGGGTGCTGAGCAGTTCTGGCAAGTCTCTGTGAAGAATAGTTCCTTGTCCATATCATCACCCAAGAGATTTTCACCTCTAAGAACAAGGGTTCAGTGGGGTGAGTGAGTAGGAAACTCAAGCATTATCTCCTCACTCAGAAATAGCATATGCACTGCAGTTAATGTGAATGACGTTTTGGTTCTTTTCTTTCTATGAATTTTTTAACAGCTGATCAGACTGTACATTTCATAAAAATTATTGCTTTTGTATATTATGTACACACTAGCATATGTATCTGGTTGTCTTGTTCTATATCATTAATCATTCCTTACAAACAATTTTAATATTTGGTATTTTTTGCCACGTAAAAATCTTGGAGTTTTTTATGTTTATACATTTTAAATTTTTCTATTTTCTACTGTTAATATCATCAACATTCCTTGCTTACCTATCTATTCTTTCATTAGGAGTGTAAATCATTCCTTTGTTTCACTGTTACAACAATGCCTCAGCAAAGACCTTGTATTTGCTTCTGTGTATAAGTATCAGTCCATGATAAGTATTCAGAAATATGACTCTTGGATTGAAGAGGAGGCACATTTCTTGGGTAAGCACTATAAAACTGATGAAAAATGTCATGTTAGACTTACCCTTCCACATCTTTCCATTCAGCTTCAGTACAAGCTCTACCAGTCTGGAAAGTTCCCTGACATAAGAAACCTCTAGGGGAAGGGCTTCCCACATCTGCTTTCTTTCTCTTCATCTCTTCCTCCACTTGCTCCTCCATTCCCAGCACACATCTCTCTTTCAGAATCCCTCAGTCTGATGCCCCTATTTTCTCTCTTGGGGAAGGAACCCTGTTCTTCCCCACAGGAAGAGAAGGCTTATATTCTCCATTCATTGCAGTATCCTGCAAATACAAGAAGGTCTCCTTTGCTTGGTCATTATGAACTCCATACAGTAACAGTGGGCTTTCTGAAAACTCTGGGTGCTCAATGCCAGTTGAGACTTCTTACCGCAATTCCCCTTAAAGTCACCATGTTCAATTTTCTTATCAGGTCTATAGACATTTGTACAATTCACCAAAACTGTATCTTCTTTTCTCAAAAATAATTTGTTCTGCCTGTTCATTGAGGGAAGAAAGAGTTTCCTGTCAGCATGGCCTTGTCCTTTCAGAAGGATAGATCCCACCATAATTATACAAAGCCTCAGCTCAGTTTACAATACCAGAGAAACAGCACTAGATGTGCATGGTGCTATCTTGTAGAAATGACATCTTTTTGTTCAGATTTTGAATGGATGTTTAGGAGAGGGCAGGTTTTATGCTCACCAAAATACACATGCACATTCGATTTAACTCACAATATGCCAAGTGATAGATAACATTATTTCCTTTTAGTAAGTGGGATACTGGGGGATTAAATGATTTGTTAAAATAACAAAGGAAATTCAAATGAAAAGAGGTTTGTCTTCATGGCCACAAAGGTGATCCCTAGGTAATATTACTACCACCACCATTACTATCACAGCATCAACTACTACTACTATGCAAACATTTAAATAGTTATCACTATGGGTCAGTCACAATTATAAATCCTTTACACAACTTTATGAAGTAGGCTGTTTTATGACTGTCAGTGACACAACTCTTTGAAGTAAGTGCCATAATAATTCTCATTCTATAGAGGAAAACTGGAAACAGAGAATTTCCAAAATGTGACAAATGTCACACAGCTGAGAAATGTGGAGCCAGGATTTGAAATCATAATCTTTGGTCTTAAACTCAACACAAATTACCTCACACTTAGACTATAATTTACCCTCCTTTTATTTCAGAAAATTTCATTTGTGCTTAAATAATTGGATACCTTTTTTAAAAAAAAAAAACCTGGATGATTTTTGCAATTTTTGTATCTGTAGGTACTTTTTGGTAGCTACTATATTTCCATTTATCAAGCATAAGGAATTCTGTGGGTTAAGCTCTCTGTCCTTTGGAGTCAAAGACTACTTCTGAACTTGGATGGGTGCTGGGCTCACCTCCTCTTGAATCTCTTTGATTTTCCCCCTCTTTGTTTCAACTGTATTAACATGTACTGTGTTCTTTCTTAAAACATTCGATTATCTTCTTAAGGATTTTTCTTTTCTTCCTTTTTTATGTACATCTTTTCTGTTCTAGCTGATCTAATCTTTACCCCATTCTATTTGTCCTTCTGGATCAACTTACACCTTTTCTGTTTGCTTTCTATCTTTCCCTTCTGCTTCACTTTTTTAGTGACATGCATTGACCATTTTGACTATGGTTCTTCTGCTTACATTTTCTCCACTTTTGTGATTATCCATTTAATTATTATTTTTAATGTTCTTCATATATAATAAACATATATTATATA
>NW_026011625.1:9231-16838 GCF_001458135.2 Marmota marmota marmota | reverse complement strand
TCACTAACATGACCCCTAACCCTAATCATAACACTAACTCTAACAGTAGCCCTAAACCTATCCCTAACCCTAAACCTAAACCTAAAACTAACACAAACCATACGCCTTACCATAACACGAATTGTAACCCTAACCCTAACCCAAATTTAGCCCAAACACTAACCCAAATTCTAACCCTAATCCTAATCTTAACACTAACATTAATCCTAACACTATCTCTAACCTTACCCCTAACACTAAGCCTAACCTAACCTTAAACCTCAACCTAACTCTAACCCTAATCCTAACGTTATTATAACCCTAATTATAATAATAACCAGAACCCCTACAGAAATCCTAATGCTAAAACTTACACTAACCTAAACCCTAATCCTAACACTAACCCTAACTCTAATACTAACACTAACACTAACTGTAACCCTAAGCTAAACCTAAATATTACCCTAACCATAACCCTAACCCTAACCCTAACATGAACCCTAAACCTAATCCTAACACATACTCAACTATAACCCTAACCCTAAAAGAAACCCTAAACTTGACCCTAAAACTAACCCTAACACTAATACTAATCCTAATTTTATCCCTAACCGTAATCCTACACCTAAACCTAACCATAACAATATCTCTAAACCTAACATTAAAATTAAAGCTATCCTTAAACCTAACACTAATCCTAACACTAACTCTAAACCCAAGTATAACCCTAAACCTAACCCTAACAATAACCCTAACAGTAACCCTAAACATAAACCTAAAGCTAACACTTACCCTAACCTTAAGCCTAACACGATACCTAAAACTAACCTTAACCCTAACCTAACTTTAAACTTAAACCTAACCCTAACATTAACCCTAATCCTAAACCTTACCCAAACCCTAACACTAACCTTAACCCTGCCATAACCCTAACCTAACCCTAACCCTAAAGCTAATCCTAACTGAAAGGATAACACTAAAGATAATCCTAACAGTAACTGTAACATAAATCCTAACCCTAACCCTAACAATAATCCTAAACCTAATCCTAATTCTAACACTAACACTAACCCTAACACTAACACTAATACCAACCCTAAAGTTAACAACAACCATAACACTAAACATATCCCTAAACCTAACCCTATCCTAAAACTAACCCTTACAGTAATCCTTACCCTAACCATAACCCTAAACCTGATATAACACTTATCATAAACCTAACTATAACCCTAACAAAATTCCTAACAAAAAACATAACCCTAAACATAACCTAACATTAACCCTAACTTTTAACTAACACTAAACCTAACATTAACTCTAACGCTTACACTAAAACTAACCGTAACCCTAAGAATAACACTAACCCTAAATGTAACATAACCCTAACCATAAATATAACACTAACCATAACACTAACTCTAACCATAACCCTAACCCTAAACCTAAACTCAACCCTAACCCTAACACTAAATCTAATCCTATCTGTATAACTCATCCTTACACTAACCCTAATTCTTAACCTAGCCCTAACATTTACCTAAACCTAACCCTAACTCTAACCCTAACACTAGCCCTAAAACTAACTTTAACACTAACACTAAACATATCTGCAACCCTAACCTTATAACTAACCCGAACACTAACCCTAACTGAACCCCAAACATAACCCTAAACCTAAAACAAACCCTAACACTAAACCTAACCCTAATCCTAACACTAATGATAACCCCCAAAATAAACCTATCACTAACCCTAACCCTAAGCCTAACCCTAAACCTAACACAAACCCTATCCCTCACCCTTACTTTAACCCTAATGCTATCACTAACCCAATCACTTACCTTAACAGTATCCTTAAACTACCGGTAACTCTAAAACTAACCCTAACTGTAACACTGGCCTCAATCTTAACTTCTTTCTAATCATAACCAAAACCCTAATTTTAAGTCTAAACCTAACACAAAACTTAAACGTAACCCTTAACCTTACACAAACAATAATTCTTACCCTAACACTAACCTTAACACTAAACCTAACCCAAACCCTAACACCAATTCTAAAGCTAACCCTAACATAACCATAACAATAACCCTAACCCTAACCCCAAACTAACCTTAAACCTAAAAATAACCCTAACCCTAACAATAACCCTAACCCTAACTGTAACTCTAAACTTAAACCTAATTCTTAACCTAAACCTAAATCTAATCCTAATCCTATTCCTAACTCTAACACTATCCCTAACCCTAACCCTAACACTAAAGATAACACTAACACTAACACTGAAACTAAACCTAAACCTAACCCTACCCCTAACCCTCACTATAACCTTTACCATAACACGAAACTTAACCATAACCCTAATACTAATCCTAACCCTTACCCTAACATTAACCCTAACCTACAAGTAACCCTAAAACTAACCTTAAACCTAACCCTAAGCCTCACTCTAACCCTAACTCTAACCATAACCATAAACCTTAACCTAACACAAATCTTATCCCTCACACGAACACTAATCCTAACACTAACCCTAACCCTTACCCTAACCCTAACCCTTGAACTAACCCTAATCATTCCCTCACCCTAATCCTACAACGAAACCTAACCCTAACCCTGACTATAACACTAACCCTAATTTTGACCTTAATGCTAACCCTAAACCCATCCCAAACAATAAAGACCATCCTAACCCTAACCCTAACAATAACACTAAAGCTAAAACTAAAACTAACCTTAACCCTAACCCTGAAAATAATCCTAATCATCACTCTTACACTAACCCTAAACCTAAAACTAACACTAACTTTATCACTAACCCAAACCCTAATCCTAATACTAACCTTAACCCCAACACTAACCCTATCACTATCCCTAAACCTAACACTAACCCTATTCCTAACCCTTACTTTAACCCTAACACTAACCCTAACCCTAAAACTAACATTATACCTAATCTATGTGTAATCCTAAAACTAATCCTGAACCTAACCCTAATTTTAACACTAACCTAACACAAAACCTAAACCAAACTATTATCCTAACACAAACCATAATTCTTACCTGAACACTAAGCTTAACACTAAACCTAACTGAAACCCTAACCCTAATTCTAATACTAACCCTAACCCTAACTCAAACCCTAACCCTAACTGAAAAACTAACCCTGAACTTAATCCTAACCCTAACCCTAACACTAACCCTAACCATAAAAGTAACCCTAACTGTAACACTATCCCTAACACTAATTCTAACCCTGAATTTATCTCTAACAGTAGCACTATTCCTAACCCTAACCCTAACCCTAAACCTAGCTTTACCTCTAACCCTCACCCTAAATCTTACCATATCACAAACCATAAACGTAAACTGAACCCTAACACTAATCCTAACCCTAAACCTAACACTAACAAAAACCTACAAGTAACCCTAAAACTAACACTATCTCTAAACCTAAGTCTCACTCTAACCCGAATCCAAACCATAACATTAATCCTAACACTATGCTCATTCTAACTCTCCTTCTAATCATAATCAAACCCTAATTTTAACTCTAACCCTAACAGAAAACCTGAAGCTAACCCTTACCCTAACACAAACCATAATTCTTACCCTAACACTAACCCTAACCCGATTCCTAACCCTAACACCAAAACCAATCTTAAACATAAACGTAACACTAATCCTAACACTAAACCTACCCATAAACCTAAACCTAACCATGACACTAAACCTAACACAGATTCTAACACTAAACCTAAAAGTAACCCTAAAACTATCCTTAACTCTAACACTATCCCTAATCCTAACCTTAACACTAACACTGAACCTAACTCTAAACCTAACACTGCCCCTAACACTCAATCTACCCTTACCATAACATAAACCCTAAACCTAACACTAATCCTAACACTAACCCTAACACTAACCCCAACAAAAAAGTACCCCTAAAACCAACCCTAAGGCTAACCCTAAACCTAATTCTAAACCTCACTCTACCTCTTATCCTAACCCTAAACCTAACACTTACCCTATCCCTAACCCTAACACAAACCCTAACCTAAACCTTAACCTAACACAAAACACATCCCTCACACAAACATAATCATAACACTAAACCTAACCCTAAACCGAACTCTAAAACTAACCCTAACCGTAACCCGAACCCTAACACTAACCTTAAACCTAAAACCAACCCTAAACATAACCTTAACCCTAAGACTAAAATGAACCCTAAAACTAACACTAATCCTAACCATAGCCCTAACCCTAAGCCTATCACTAACCCTAACACTCTCCCAAACCCTAAACCTAACACTAACACTAAATCTAACCCTAAACCTAACCCTAACTCTAACATTAACCCTATACCTAACACTAACACAAAACCTAACCATAACACTAACTGTAACCCTTACACTAAACCTAAACCTAAGCTTAACCCCAACCTTAACCCTGAAACTAACCTTAAACATAACACTAACCCTAATGCTAACGCGAACACTAACTCTAACCTAACCCCAGCCCTAACTCAAATACTAACCCTAAAACTATACCTAAGCCAACACTATTCATAACCTAACACTCACACTAAACCTAACCCTTACAATAACCCTAAACCTAACCCTTATTCTAACACTAACCCTAAACCTAAACCTAAAACTCTCACAAACCATAATCCTAACACTAACACTAACCCTAAACCTCACCATAAACGTAACCTTAACCCTAACACTTACTCTACCCTAACTCTAACACTAAGCCTCAAACTTACTCTAACACTAACCCAAAAGCTAATCTGAAAACTAACCCTAATTCAAACTGTAACACCAAATCTAATCCTAAACATAAACCTACAACTAACTTTAAGCTAACCCTAACCGATACTCTAACATGAAGCCTAAACCTAAACCTAATTGTAACCCTAAAACTAACCCAAACCCTCACCCTAACCCTAACAAAAACCCTAACACTAATGCTAACCCTAACACAAACCCTAACCAAACCATAACTTTAACTCTAACCTAAATTTAACCCTAAAATTGACCTAACCCTAACACTAACACTAACACTAACCCTGAACCTAAACCTAACACTATCCCTATACAAAACCCTAATTTTGTGACTAACTGTACACCTAACCGTAACCAAAAACATAACACTAATCTTAACAATAACCATAACCCTAAGCCGAATCCTAAATCTAACTCTAATCTTAACCAAAACCCTAATGATAACCTGAACCCTAACCCTAAACCTAACCGTATCACAAAAACTAACCCTAACCCTAACACTAACCCTAACCCTAACCCTAATACTAACCATAACCCTATAAAAAACACTAACCTTAAACCTAACACTAACATTAATCTTAACCCTAACCCAGTCCCTAACCCTAAAAGAAATCCTAACACTAACTGTAACCCTAAACCTAACTGTAACCCTAACACTAATTCTAATCCTAACCTTAACTCTAATATTAAACCTAACCCTAACCCTAACACTAACCCTAACCTGAATACAAAACTAACCCTAACACTAACCCTAACCATAATCCTAACCCTATCCCTAACCTTAACATAGCCCTAACCGTAAACTTAACCCTATCACAAACCTTAACCTAACCCTAAACCTAAACCTGTACTAACCCTAACCCTAACACTAAAACTACCCCTAATCCTGACCATAACCCTAACCCTAACCTAATCCTAACCCTACACCTATCACTAACCCTAACACTAACCCTTAATGTAAATTAACCCAAAACCAAACACTAACGCTAACCCTAACCCTAACTCTAACACTAACCCTAACCCTTAGCCTAACCCTAGACCTACCTCTAAACCTATGCCTTAACCTTAGCCAAATCCTCATCCTAATGCTACCCTATTCCTAACCATAATGCTTAGCCTTCCCCAAACCTTAACTCTATTACAAGTTCTAAACATAGCCCTAATTCTAGCTCTAACCCTAACCCTATCCCTGACCCTTATTATGACCCTAACAGTAACCCTAGATCTAAACATCACCCTAACCTAAACCGAACTGTAACACTACCTCTACCGCTAAACCTATACCTAAACCAAACAGTAACAGTAGCACTAGACCAAACCTAATACTAAACAGAGTCATAAATCTAGCTCTAGCCCGAAACAAAAACTATCACTATCCCTAACAGTTATTCTTAACCTAACGTAAAGACTAAACCTCTCACTAGACCAAACGCTAGTCCTAATTGTGACTCTAAACCTAAAACTAACCCTAACCCCACAACGAACCTTAATCTAATAGAAACCCTAGCTCTAAACCTTATCCTAAACCAAAAGCTAACCCTAACACTAGACTTATCCATTATCCTTACCCTAAAATTATCCATAACCATATCCCTCGCTCTTACATTACCCGAGCCCTAAAGTTAGCCCTAAACATCACACAAAACCTAGCCCTAATCATAACCCTAACTCCTATTCATTACTCTAAACCTAAGCGGAACCATAAACCTAATTCTATCCATTACCCAAACCCCAACCTGAACCCACCGTTAATTCAAGCATTAACCCTAAATCTTAACCTAAACTAAATCCTACCCGGACCCTGACCCTAATAATACATCTAGCTCTAAACTTGACCTTTACCCTACACCTAAACCTTTCAATAGACATTGCCATAACCTAACACTAAAACTAATACTAAACATAAACCTAGACTTGACATTAACCCTTACCCTAATACTAGACGTAGCCCTAACACAAACCCTCAGCCTAGCCCTGAACATAGACTTAATCCTTACCCAAATCCTAATCTTAGTCCTAACCTTAATTATAACCCTTGCCGTAGCCCTGAAGCTAGCTATAACTCTATTCCTTCCCCTAAACTTAATCCTAACCATAACACTAACTAACCCAAACACTAGGCCTAAACCTAACACTAACTCTAACACTAATCCTAGCTCGAATTTAGCCCTAACCCTAAACTTACACCTAACCTTAGCCCAAAGACTAACTCGAACTCTTAACCTAGACCAATTTCTAGTTCTAACCCTATCTGTTACCATAAATCTAAAACTAGCCCTAAACTTAGCCCTAATGTTAGCCCTAGCCCTAAACCTAGATCGAACCATAACAATAAATCTAAGCCAAAACTTCACCCTACCATTAGCCCTAACACTATTGCTAATCATAAAAGTAGCCCTATCCCTATGCCTATTTCTAAAACAAAACTGAGCAATAGCCCTATCCCTAAATCTACCTAACCTTAACGCTACACCTGACATTAGCCCTAGCCCTAGCCCTAATCCTAGTTCTAAGCCCAGACTTAATACTTACCCTGATCTTAACCCCAGCCCTATCCCTAATTTTACCCCTTTCCTAGCACTAAACATAGCTGTAACATCATACCTTGCCATAACACTAACCTTAAGCCTAGCCCTAAACCTAGGCCTAAACATAACACTAACTCTAGCACTAATCCTAGCCCTAATTGAGGCCTAACACAAAACCTAACCCTATGCCTATCCCTAAGAGTAACTCTAACTCTCACCCTAGCCCTATACCTAGTTCAAAACCTATCCCTTATGATAACCTAAAACCTAGCCCTATCCCTAGCCCAAACTAAGCCCTAACATT
>NW_026011625.1:0-7696 GCF_001458135.2 Marmota marmota marmota | reverse complement strand
CATTATACTAAACCTAACCTGAAACTTATACCTAACCATATCCATTAGCCTAACCCTAATGCTAATTTTAGCCCTAACCCTAATCCTTAACCTAACCCACACCCTAACACTGCCTTTGAACCTAATAATACCCTTAGCTGTAAATCTAACCCTAATGCTCAAAGTAACACTTACAATAGACCTGGCCATAAACACAAACCTAAAACTATCCCTATCCTTAATAATAGAACTAATATTAACACTAGACCAAATCCTAGCCCTAACCCTAACACAAAATCGGTCCCTAATCCTAGCCCAAAGCCTAGCCTTAATCCTTATTCTAACCTTAACCAGAGCCCTAACGTCAATTTTATCCCATGCCCTAGCTGTAACATCATACCATACCCTAACCCTACTGCTAACCCTAACCCTAGCCCTAACTCTAGGCCAAAACCTAACACTAAACCTAGGGCTAATCCTAGCCTTAATTGAAACCTAATCGTAAACCTAATATTACTGCTATCCCTAAGATCAACTCTAACTCTTGCCCTAGCCCTATCCAAAGTTCAAACTTATCCCTTACCATAACCCAAACCTAGCCCTATGCCTAGCCCCAACCCTAAATGTAACCATCACCCAACCCTAAAACTAGTTATAATCCCTAAATTTAAGCCCAAACCTCACCCTAACACTAGCCCTAAACCTAATGCTTATTGGAAAACTAGCCCTAACCCTACCCTACCCTAAAACAAAACTGAGCCATAATCCTAACCCTAAACCTTAACCTAAACTAAACACTAACCTTACACCTATCCCTAAACTTGGCCCTAATTTGAGTCTTAACCCTAACCATAGAAATAACCCTGACCCTTAGTCGGACCCTAACAGTAGCTGTAGCTATAAACATTGCCACAACGCTAACCCTAGAACTAGCTCTACTAAGAAAACTAGTTCTTTCATTAGCCATAGCCCTAATGCTAACACAAATACTAGCTCTAACCCGAGCCTGACTCTAAATATAACCCTAACAATACCTCTAACCCTATACCTTACCCTAAGCCAAACCCTTTCTTTAATGCTATTCTAGTCCTAAACTTAATCCTTAGCCTACCCTAAACCCTAACACTATTATTAGTCCTAAACCTAGCCCTCATTCTAGCTTTAACTCTAATCCTAACCCTGACCCTTATTCTGACCCTAACACTAACCCTAGATCTAAACCTGACCCTAACCTTAAACGTTACCCTAACCCTACCTCTACTGGTAAACCTATACCTAAAACTAACAGTAACACTAGCACTAGACCAAACCTAATCCTAAATATAGTCAGAAATTTAGACTTACTCCTAAACAAAAACTTAGCACTAGCCCTAACAATAACCCTTAACCTAACGTAAAGATTAAACTTATCACTAGACCAAACGCAAGTCCTAATTGTGGCCCTAACCATAATACTAACCATAAACAAACAATAACCCTTAACCTAATAGAAACCGTAGCTCTAAACTTTAACCTAAACAAAACCCTAACCCTAAAACTAGACTTATCCATAACCCTTACCCTAACACTAGCCATAACCATATCCCTAGTTCTTACATTACCCATAGCCCTAATGTTAGCCCTAAACATCACACAAAACCAGGCCTTATCCTAGCCCTAAACCTAGCCCTAATCATAACCCTAAGTATAACCTTAGACTTAACCCTAATGCTAACCCTCCCCTTAGCCCTAACCCTAGCTCAAACTCTAATCATTAGTCTAAACATAACCCTAAACCTAAACCTAACCCTAGCCCCGACTCTAACCCTAACCCCGCCCTATACCTAACTATAGCTCAAATGCCTACACTCACCCTAAACCTAATCCTAACTGTAACAATAGCCCTAACCTTAGCTCTAACCCGATCCATAACCATAAAGATAAGCCTAAACCAAATGCTATCCCTAGGCCTAACGATAACCCTATCACTAACACTAACCCTATCCATTACTCTAAATCGAACGGGACTATAAAAGTAATCCTATCCATTACCCTATCCAGAACCCTAACCCTAAATCTAATTCAATATTTAACCCTAAAACTTAACCTAAACCAAGCCCTACCTGGACCTTGAACCTAATAATACACCTAGCTCTAAACCTTACCCCTACCATAAACTTAACAGTTATACTAGATATAGCTATAACCTAACATTAAAACTAATACTAAACATAAACCTAGACCAAACATTAACCCTGCCCCTAATAATAGCCCTAACCCTAACACAAACCCTTGGCTGAAACCTAAACCTAGCCTGAATCCTAACTCAAACCCTAACCTTACTCCTAACCCTAATTGTAACCTTCACCATAGACAGATAGCTAGCTATAATGCTATCCCTTCTCATGAACCTAATCCTAACCCTAACACTAACACAACACTAACCCTAGGTCTAACCCTAACACTAACCCTTGCACTAATCCTAGCCCCAATTTAGCCCTAACCATAAACCTACCCTTAACCCTAGCCCAAAGACTAAATCGAACTCTTGCCATAGCCCTATTTCTAGTTCTAACCCTAACCACTACCATAACCATAAAATAGCCCTAACCTTAGCCGTAACACTAGCCATAGCCCTAAACCTAGATATAACCATAACAATAAATCTAAGCCTAAACTTCACCCTACCACTAGACCTAACATTATCACTTATCATAAAACAGGATGTAAGCCTAGGCCTAGATCTAAAACAAAACTGAGCCATAGCCCTATCCCTAACCCTAGACTAAACTTAACCTAGACCTGACATTAGCCCTATCCATAGATCTAATCCTAGTTCTAAGCCTAGACTTAATCTTAACCTAATTTAAACCATAGCCCTAACCCTAATTTTATCTCTTGTCCTAGCAAGATGTTACATAGCTGTAACATCATACCTTACCCTAAACCTAATGATAACCTTAACCCTAGCCCTAAACCTAGGCCTAAATGTAACACTAACCCTAGAACTATTACTAGCCCTAATTTAGTCCTAACAGTAAACCTAACCCTATCCCTATCCCTAAGACTAACTCTAACTCTCGCCCTAGCCTTATCTCTAGTTCTAACCCTATTCCTTACCATAAACCAAACGCTAGCCCTATCCCTAACACCAAACTTAGCCCTAACGTTTGCTCAAGGCTTAAACCTTGATCTAACACTAAAATTAATTATAAATCTCACCCTAACACTAGCTGTAACCCTAATGCTACTTGGAAAACTAGCCCTAAGTCTAAACCTGACCCAAATACTAAACCGAACCCTAACACTTCCCATACTGGTAAACCTATACTTAAACCTAACAGTAACATTAGCACTAGATGAAACCTAATCCTAAATATAGTCATAAATCTAGCCCTAGTTCTAAACAAAAACCTAGCACTAGCCCTAAAAATAACCATTAACCTAACTTAAAGACTAACCCTATCCCTAGACCCAACGCTAGTTGTAATTCCAGCACTCTCACAAAATCTAACACAATCCTGAACAATGACCCTTAACCCTAAACAAATTCTAGCTCTAAACTTTATCCTAACCCAAAACCAAACCTTAACACTAGACATATCCATAACCCTGACACTAAAACAAGCCATAAACATATTCCTAACTCTTATGTTTCCCATAGCCCTAATGTTAGCCCTAAACCTCACACAAAACCTAGCCCATATCCTAGCCCTAAACCTAGCTCTAATCATAACCCTAACCATAACCCTACACCTAAGCCTAATCCTACCCTCACCTGAGCCTTAAATCTAGCTCAAACTCTAACCCTTACCCTAAACATAACAGTAACCCTAACCTTAGACATGACTCTAACCCTAACCCTTGCCCAAGAACTAACTCTAGCATAAATACTAATACTTAAACAAAAACTAACCCTGACACTAACTCTAGGCATCACCCTACACTTGTCTTAATCATAACCTTATCCTTAGCCCTAACCTTAGCTCTAACACTATCTATTACCCTACAGATGAACCTAACTCATATGCTAACCCTAAGCATAACACTAACCCTATCACTAACACTAACCCTATCCATTACTCTCAATCTAACCTGAACCCTAAACCTAATCCTATCCATTACCCTATCCATAATCTTAACCCTAAAGCTAATTCAATCCATAACCCTAAAACTTAACCTAAATCAAACCCTACCTGGACTCTGACCCTAATAATAATACACCTAGATTTAAACCTGACGCTTACCTAAACCTAAACCTTACACTAGATCTAGCCATAACCTAACCCTAAAACTAACACTAACCATAAATCTAGACCTTACATTAGCCCTATCCTTAATCCTAGCCCTAGCCCTAACACAAACCCTCATCCTAGCACTAAACATAGCCTTAATGCTAACCCTAGCCCTAACCCTAATTCTAACCCTTGCCCTAGCCCTAAACCTAGCTATAACCTCATCCCTTTCCCTAACCCTAACCCTAACTCTAGCCTTAAATCTAGCCCTAATTTAGCCCTAACCCTAAACCTAACCCTAACCCTAGCCTTAAGACAAACTCTAACTCTCGCCCTAGCCCTATTTCTAGTTCTAACTCTATCTGTTATTAACCCTAACACTAGCCCTAACCTTAGGCCTAAACATAGCCATAGCCCTAATTCTAGATCTAACCATAACAATAAATCTAAGCCAAAAACTCACCATACCACTAGCGTAAAACTATCACTAATCCTAAAAGTAGCCCTAGCTGTAAGAGAAAACTGTGACAAACACCTAACCCTAACCCTAACCAAATCATAATCCTAGACTTGACATTAGACCGATCCTGAATTCTTACCCTAACCCTTAAACAGACCCTGACCCTACACCTAGCCTTAACCCTAGCCCTAATTCGAGTCTATCCCTAACTCTGATCAGTAACACTGATGCTGACTCTGACGGTAACACTAACCCTATCTATAATCATCACCCTAAACCTAAACCTAATCTACACACTACATTTAAAAATAATGCTAAACTTAACCAAGCCCTAATCATAACCCTAGTTCTAACATTAGCCCTAGTCTTAAAAAGCCCTAACCTAACTCAAAACCTAGACCTAATCAGAGCCCTAACCCTAGCTTTATCCCTAGCCCTAACCCTATCCCTAGCCCTAACACTTAACCTAAACCTAACCATAAACCTAAGCCTTGTCCTAACCTGAAATCTAACCCAAAACATTGTCCTAATCCTAACAGTAATCCTAGCCCTATCCCTAGCTCTAATCTTATCCATTACCCTAACCATAACCCTAACCAAAATTTAACCTTAGGCCTAACCTTAACCTTTGCTCTAACTTTACCATAACCCTAGTCCTAACTGTAGCTCTAATCCAAACTATTATCCTAACCATAACCCTAACCAAATTCTATCCCTAGGCCTAAATCTAACCCTATCCCTAACCCTAAACCTGTTTATTACTCTAAATCTAACCTTAACCCTAAACTTAACAATATCCATTACCTCAACCCTAACATTAACCCTAATGCTAATTTGAGCCCTAAGCCTAATCCTTAACCTAACACATACCCTAAACCTGACCATGACCCTAATAATACCCCTAGTTGTAAACCTGAACCTAAACTTCAACCTAACACTTACAATAGATCTGGCCATAATCCTTACCCTGAAACGATCCCTAACCATAACCCTAACATTAACCCTAGCCCTTACCCTAATCATATGCTTAGCCCTAGCCTTAAATGTAGCTGTAATATCCTACCTTAATAATGTTAACCCTAACCCTAGCCCTAAAACTAGGCCTAAACCTACCACTAACCATAGCTCTAATCTAGCCCTAATTTAGCCCTAACCCTAAAACTAACACTATCCCTAGCCCTAAGACTAACTCTAAATCTCATCCTATCGCTATCCCTAATTCTAAACTTGTCTTTTAGCATAACCCAATACTTATCCCTATCCCTAGCCCCAACGCTAGCCCTAACATTCATCCTAGCCCTAAATCTGGATCTAACCCTAACCTTTAGGCAAAATCTCACTCTAACACTAGCTCTAACCCTAATGCTATTTGAAAAAAACAGACCTAACTGTACCCTAGCCCTAAAACCAAAGAGAGCAATAACCCTAACCCTAAACCTTAACCTAAACCAAATCCTAACCCTACACCTAGTCCTAAATGTAGTCTTAATTTAAGTCCTAATCCTAAACCTAGTAGTAACTCTGGCCCTTACTAAGACCCTAACAGTAACCCTAGCTCTAAACATTGACGTAATGCTAACCCTAGAACTAGCCCTAATCAGAATCCTAGTATTTCATTTGCTGTAGCCCTAATGCTGATACAAATCCTAGCCCTATTCCAACCCATAAACTTACTTTTAACTCTAAACCTAACCCTAACCCTAACTCTAACTCTACCTCTAACCCTATCCCTTACCCTAAGCCAAACTGTAACCCTAATGCTACCCTAGTCGTAATCATAGTCCTTAGCATACCTCAACCCCTATCTCTGTTACTAGTCCTAACCATAGCCCTCATTCTAGCTCTAAACTTAACTCTAATCCTGACCCTTATTCTGACCCTAACACTAACCCCAGGTCTAAAACTAACACTAACCATAAAGCGAACCCTATCCCTACAGCTACCAGTAAACCTATACCTAAACCTAACAGTAACACTAGCACTAGACTGAATCTAATCCTAAAGAGAGTCATAAATCTAAACTTATCCCTAAACAAAAACCTAGCAGTAGCCCTGAAAATAACTGTTAACCTAACGTAAAGACTAACTCTATGCCTAGACCCAACGCTAGACCTAAATCTGGCCTTCACCCTAAACCTAATCCTAACCTGAACAATGACCGTTAACCTAAAACAAACACTAGCTCTAAAACCTATCCTCACCCAAAACCTACCTAGAATACTAGACATATCCATAACCCTAACCCTAAAACTATCCATAACCATATCCCTAGATCTTAAATTACCCATAGCCCTAATGCTAACCATAAACCTCACACAAAACAAAGCCCTTATCCTAGCCCTAAACCTAGCCCTTATCGTAACCCCAACCATAAGCCTAGAGCTAACCCTAAGAGTAACCCTCGCCATAATCCTAATTCTAGCTCAAACTCTAACATTAATCTAAACATAACCCTAACCCTAACCCTAACTTTAGCCCTGACTCTAAACCTAACCCTCACACTAGGCCTAATCCTAGCTCAAACGCTAAAATTTACCACACACGTAACCCTGACTCTAACCGTAGGCCTAACGCTAACCCTAGTCTTATTCTAACCTTAACCCTAGCCCTAACCTTAGCTCGAACCCTATCAAGTACCCTAAAGATAAGAGTAACACAAATGCTAACCCTAGGACTAACGCTAACACTATTGCTAACATTAACCCTATTCAGTACTCTAAACCTAACCTGAACCTTAAACCTAAACCTATCATTTACCCTAACATGAACCCTAACCCTATCCCTAATGCTAATTGAAGCCATAACCCTAAAACTTAACCTAAACCAAATCCTACTCAAACCCTGACTCTAATAATACTTTAAACTTGACCCTTACCAAAACCTAACCCTTACACTAGACCTAGCCATAGTCTAACCCTAAAACTAACCATAACCAGAAACCCAGACCTGACATTAGCCCCAGCCCTAATCCTAGCCCTAACCCTAACACAAGCACTAGACCTCATCTTAGGCATTAACTTAGCCTTAATTCTCATGCAAACCC
>NW_026011624.1:0-2855 GCF_001458135.2 Marmota marmota marmota | reverse complement strand
CGACTGCTGCCCCCGCGCCCCTGGGACTTACCCGACTGGCGGCCCCGTGGCTCACTCTCGCCCGTGCTGGAGCAGCAGGGTTCCCGGTGTCCACATGGTGGTCAGCCCCGGCCCAGACCTGACCTAGCCCCCCATCCCTGCCCTTTCCCAAGGGAAAGGGAGGACAGAGCCACTGAAATGCTCCTTTGTGCCTCCATCCCACCCCAAAGTGGCCTGGGGTTTCCACCCTGAGCTTCCCCCCATACCCGTCTTGCTACCTGGTGCAGGAGTGAGCAGAGAGAAGTACTCATATTTGGGACGGGGGTGACCACAGCAAGTGCAGAGTGTTTACTGTGGGACCCAGAAGGCAGTACTCTGGCTCACTGGAGGTCTAGTCTAGCTGGGAACCCCAAACCAGTTCTTTGCCTTTTTAATCTCCCTAATGAGCAATAATGGGCATCTGCTAGGTACCAGACACCCTGCTGTGCTGGTCTTTACTTGCATTTGGGGGGCCTAATTCTCACTGCAGCTCCATAAGGTCCTACTCTATTGTGTGCCTTTTGCACAGGTGGAGACTGCAACTTGGACAGGCTACTCGGCTCCTGCAAGGCTCCACAGCAATCAGAATTTGAACCCAGGCTGCTCTGATTTCCAAAGTTGGCCTTTTCTCAACTGTCTCTCCCTCCAGACTGACTTCAGAGTAATATCCCAGGATCCCTGAGATTCTAGAAGCTTCCTGTGGTAGGTAGTGTGGTAGGGCCTTTGCAACCAGGAAACAATCTGGAACAATCTCTATTTAAGAGCAGTGTGTGTGGGTGGGGGTGGGGGCAGCTCTAGGCCAGCCCCCCACACCCATTTTGGCCTGATAAATGTGTAAGCAGTGATTGAGCTAATGGCTTTAAAGTGCTCAGGGCTTTGGAGACAGAGCAGGCAGCCACAGCTAATGAAAGGGCTTGGATGACCCTTGCTTCATAACCCTGTGAGCATCAATATGCCTGCTTCTGCCAGCATACACCCTCCTGGCCAACCCACTCCTTTCTGATCTTGGGGGCAAAGAGGTGTCCTTGTCCTGCACTCATGACCCTCTCCCTAATAAGAGGACCTCTGGAGTACCAGGCAGCAAGAGATTCCCCCCACCCCTTCAATCCTGACATTCTCCACCTCAAGTCCCAGTCAAAAAAACAAGTTAGGGACCAGTGTCCCAGGGTCCCTGACATGGAAAGACCACCCATCTATCCAAACAAATTCCCTACCCGCACTATCTAATTTCTACTATTGGGAGGGCGTTCCTCTATCTTAGGAGTTTTCCAGAGGCCCTGGAAGAGCTACCCTCTTTGGAAAGGGGACTCTTCCTACAGTTATCTCACAGAAGGTCTTCGGGGTCTTTCCCCCACTCTTTTGGTTGTAGATAAGAAACTGAAGCTCAGAGATGGAAGAGCTTGGTGTAAATTCACACAATGAATCAGAGCAGCAATGAAACAACCCTCCCCTCCTGATGCCCCCCTCAGGACTTCTTCCCTTGCCCTCCAAGTTTCTACCTGGTCACTTTGAGATGGGAGGGGACTCAGGGGTTCTCACTGAGCTGCAGAATCTCACTACCCAGTCCCTCCATACCCCAAGCCCCCTTCCCCCCATCTGCTTCTTCCCACGTACCTCTTGTCCTGGGGGCAAGCCTCAGCTGGGAAGTCGACCTGTTTGGGATAGAAGTTGGGAGCCAGAGCACCTTCTCTCTCCTTTCTCTTTCTCTCTTTCTGTCTTGGCAGTTGCTGCCTGCCCTGCCCTGCCTGCCCCGCCCCACCAGCTGCAGCTTGGCCCCTAGGGACCTTTCTCCCTTCCCCCCAGACAGCCAGAGGGCCTGCAGGAGCAACTGGAGCCTCCTCATTTCTCCATCATAGGAGCCAGCAGGGAGGAAAGGGGTTATTTGGAGGTCACAGAATCCACTCTTGGCCTTGCTGGGGAGAAAGGAGGGAGGGAGAGGGTCCTGGTGGGGTCTGGCCTCTGGTCCAGCGCTAGGGAAAGGGGTGCCTCAGCGCCATCTGCTGGCTTCTCCTGGTAAAACCTCAGGCAGATGTAGGGCATTGGGAGGGGGAGATGGTGGTGTCTGAGGGTTTGGGAGGGAGGAGGAAAGGAGGCTGAAGGAGCGGGTGTGTAGGACTGGTAGGATTTGGGGAGTTGTAGCTGTGGGATGCAGCCATCTAAGGTCTTATGGGGCATGGGGTTCTTGGGCCACACCTCAATTCTGAGAGAAGCCCTGGGCCTGGAGCCTGGCAGCCAGTGGGAGCTGAGTTGGGAGGGTTTAGAGGCATCCTAGTGATCCTGGGAGGGGGCTTATAGCTCCAGTTGCTTTATGTACACCATCTGTCCTCCATCTCTTAACACAGGACCTAACATGCAGTAGGTGCTCAGTAAATGTTGCTTGTATAGAATAAATTAATTCTTCTAACATACATCTACTGAGCACCTATTATGTGCCAGGTTCTGGGTAACAGTCTGTAAATACAGCAGTTAAAGAATGAATGAACACATGAATGGGAATCTGGGGGGCCTCTGTCCTCCTAAGGTACACTCACTGACCTCCATTTGGATTGGAGAACTTCACAGATGTCTGTGAAGTCTGGGGGTTGGCTGGTCACTTTCACATTGGCACCTGATGGGGCCACTAGCATTTGGAACCTTCTAGGTGTTAAGAGCTGTCTGAAGTCTTAGCACCTAACTCAGACTGCAGGTGCCCAAGCCAGATCCCAGGAAACCATGTAGAATAGGCAGGCCCCTCTTTTTGCTTTGTTTTGTCTTTTGCAGTTCTGGGGAACCCAGACTCTCTACCACTGAGCTACATCCCCAGTCTTTTTATATATATATATATATATATATATATA
>NW_026011623.1:0-2856 GCF_001458135.2 Marmota marmota marmota | reverse complement strand
TGTATTTAAATTATATATATAATTTAAATACATATATATAATATATATATATATATATATATATATATATATATATATAGTGTGTGTGTGTGTGTATTTAAATTCAAGCCACACTCAGTCATAGAATGGTTTATGCATTACAGTGAGTTTTCCAAGTAATTTTGATTTTATTGCTTCTCTGGGTTTCATAACATGCCTTCAGGTGTCCTTGAAAGAAGTCGCTTTCATCTCTGTGTATTCAGATGCCCTACTTTGGCTTCCATGGGCAGGAATTATGGTGTCTTGTATCATCTAGTCTCTTTGTACAGCCATCCCCATGAAGCTGAGATGCAAAAATTCTACCCCCAGTGATTTAGGTCTGGCCTCATTCCAAGCCTTAATTGATGGAGACTGTGTTCTGTATTTAGTATTCAACATAAAGCAAAGCATTTCTCATGAAATGGTTCCAGGGGATGAAAATGACCTAGCTGCTTCAAACCTCACAGCAAAATGGAATTACCTTCTGGTCCAGGACTGAGGCTCCTCGCCATGCTGACCACTTTCTCTTACCACATAATTGCCTAAGAGATCAACCAGGTGCATTTGGAAAATGTATAACCCTATTTTGTATATACCATAAAGTGAAAAGGCAGGGTACAAAATGTGATTTGCACACATTCAAATTATAAAAAATAATAATTAATAAAAGCATATGAAGAAAGCCTGGAAGGAACTTCCAAAATTATAACAGTAGTAGTTTGAATGCTAGAATAATAGGCAATTATTTTTCTTTTCACTATTTTACATGTTTCTTAGATTGTAGTTGTATTACCTTTATAATTAAACAATACATTTCCTTTAAAAATGATGTTAAAACATCTCTTTGATAAAGATTTTGGCAACCTACTTTTATAATCTCCTATCCTTAGCATTAGACCTAGAATTATAACAGTGGAATGTCATAATTAAGATCATAACATGTTAATAACCACACTGGGTTTTCTGACATTATGCCTTGCTTATTTTGCAATACCCTTCTTTTTAGCACCTGTACAATTCAAACCTTTTAATTACATTTTGCATGAATGTCAGGTTATGTAATTGCCAGCAAGTTTCTGTATATGCATTTTTCTTGAGTTTGACTTCTTATAGCAATCCCAATGTGGTGAGAACACAGCATTTACCCAAGCAGGAAGACAAAGGAGTAATTGTGATTTCACTCTAAGTCACGAGGAATACAATTTTCAAACCATCTTTTAAAACTTGGAAATGCCTGAGCGGCCAAAAGTAAGATTAATTTATCAAAATATGTGTAGATCTCATATGTAGCCTCTAGCCTATCTTCTAGACTACAAATGGAAAAATTATGAAAATTAAAAACTAATATAAAATATTTTTCTTGTCTATGTTTTTTTGCTTGACTCCAAAACAGTTTTAGAAATAGAGACAGAATCAAATATCTTTATATGCATTTAATATATGTTCTTCCTGATATTGTTCTTCAACATTAAGCTTGTATAGTTTGGATACATATGGAAATTATCCATAGCATTTTTAAGTTAGCATAGTTTTCATATTTTGCATGCATGACTGGAAAAAAATATTCAGTTATCCTTAAGCTAAAATAAACTTACTTTTCTTATAGACATCAATTGCACAAAAATATCCTATTCTTAAATGTTCTAGGATCAGGAACCATAGACACAGTTTCCATCGAGAACATGACAGTTGTACAGTTACATAGCGGCACATTTCTTCTCTGTATTCCTGTAGTAAGGCTTGAAGAATAGTTTGCCTTTTGGGCAAGTTTATGCCAGTCTTCAAGGTCACATGATAAATATCCTAAATATAATCTTTTCTTGCCTGGAATGAGTATGCTAGGACCAATTAGTAGTATAACATCATTTTCTTACTTAAAAACATTGAGCAGGTAATATCAAGTGCGTTTTCATATGGCATGGCTTCAACTTCACACCATGCCACGGAAAGGAATGTGTCCCAACTTTTGCTGCTCTGGGCTTTGTAATCTTGGATTATTTCATAGATTCATAGATAAGAAGTGCCAAAAGGAAGTCTTAAACCAGTGATTTTTGATGAAGTTAAACACTTTCTTTCCCAAAAAATAAATGTATAAAATCTTAATACGTGAAATGATCTAAGTGGAGATTCTCCATCTGACTACACAGAAGGACTGTGAGTACCTCTTCGAATTCACTTTGCTGTTTCTTCTTTCTCCTGAGTGTTGTTCACTATCTCAACAGAATAAAAGAAATCCTCAGGATCGGTTCCAAACAGAGCATCTAATTCCAATCTCTCTCATATTACCGACAAGTCAACAAAATCCTAAAGAAAGAAAATAGCTTCTCCAAGTTTACAGAGCACAAAGCCTTGCATACATTAGGTCTCAAAATAAAAGTTGCCATGGTGGGCTGGGGATGTGGCTCAAGTGGTAGCGTGCTCGCCTGGCATGCGTGTGGCCTGGGTTCAATCCTCAGCACCACATACAAACAAAGATGTTGTGTCTGCCGAAAACTAAAAAATAAATATTAAAAAAAAATTCCTCTCTCTCTCTAAAATAAATAAATAAAAAAAATAAGAATAAAAAGGACTGGGGACATAATATAGCTCAATGGTAAAGAGCCTCTCTCTGGGTTCAGTACTCAAAAACATAAAATAACATAAATTATATAAAAAAAAAAGTTACTATGGTGTATGTTCTATCAGTAAGTGAAGGAGGCAGAAGTAAAAATCTAGGGCATTGCTGTTCCCATCAAAATTATTGTTGTTTAATAGAATGTTCTCTTCATTTGCCTGAAAGTAATGAGAGGAAAGTGTAAAAGAATGGTTTTTTTTTTTTTTTTTTTTTTTTTTTTTTTT
>NW_026011622.1:0-2856 GCF_001458135.2 Marmota marmota marmota | reverse complement strand
TATATATATATATATATATATATATATATATATATATATATATATAGTCTGTACTTGTTTGTATTATCACTTTCATTGTCTTACCTTTACATGGTTATGAACTTTTGTCATGTCTTCTTGAATAAATCTCAGTACTAAACATTGGGTTTCACTGTGACTAAGGACTTCTTATTATTATACTAGTACATTGTATATTTTAAATATCAGAGGTGATAAAATTGTGTACCTACTTGAGCATCATATTCTCAACTCTTAGTGTTTTGTTTGTTTGTTATTTTTGTGGTGCTGGGGATGAAACCCAAGGCGCCTTACCACTGAGCTATGTCCCTAGGCCCTCCCCACCCCCACCTTTTCTTTTTTTTTTTGGAGACAAGAATCTCACTAAATTGCTCATGGCCTTGCTAAGTCTGAGGCTGGCCTGGAAGTTCCAATCCTCCTATGTCAGCCTCCCATGTTTCTGGGATTATAGGAGTGTGTCTCCACTTCTGGCTTAATTCTTCGTTTGATTATTAAGAATTTTCATTGTGTAGTCTTTATATAGTTTCATTACTCTGCTAAATCTTCAAGCCTTCTACCTACCAATTAACCTGCCATGTCTGTTTTTAATCTCTCATTGCAGTGATGAATTCAAGTGGCAGCATATTAACTGATGGGGCCCATTTCATATACTCTGTTCTTTCTTTTTATTATACATTTGTGTATTAGTGGAAGAGATTCTAATAATTATTCATATATATGGGGAATATGAAGTACAATGACGAGATGCAATTGAGATGAATGTTGATACAGCAGAGGTCCAGGAATCAAAGCTCAAAACTGCTATAAGAATAAATATGGATTTTTCTCCCTTTGAAATCATATGATTATTATGAATTTAGACATGAATAATTTTGAAAATGTTTGTATGACAAAGAGGCTATATATCTATATTAAGTTGATGGGTGCTAGATTCTAGACATTGTTATTGTCTATTCAATATTCCTTCAATCTCTCTCATTCATTGTGCAAAATACTATATTGTTTGGGAATAATTACACATAACTAGAAGGATATATTTTAAATTGTTTAAGAAAACCAGCACTATCCCATATGTAATATGTGTGGTTCAAAGTCATTATTTGGGTTCTGAAATGATATCTCAAAATATGTCATTTTAGATTTTGGGCACAGCCCCTGGGGAGCCACAAATATAGGGAATTACTTTCCTTGTAGTTCCTGCCTTATCTACCTCAACATCAGGTCTGCTAAGGAAGAATACCCTTTTTTTTCGATCTTCTTACTAAAATTTCATTAATCAAGAAAGATTAAGCTTTTATCACAAAAGAGGAGACTGAAAATCAAACATCAAACCTAGGATCTCAGTGGACCTTTGTCCCAGATCATTATGTATACCTCAGGCCAATTTGTCTCTCCTAAAATCATTTAATCTCCTTTAGATGACTGCTCCCCAATTCCCTCTCCCCTATGAAGAGAATAGTCAACCCTCAACCTGGTCCTTCTTTGAGTTTCATATTTTGTGTACTTGTGTGTGTGTGTGTGTGTGTGTGTACTATTATCTGACTGCTTTTGCTCTGACTAATCTACTGTCAGTTTACTTCTCCAGAAACAATTATCAAACATTAAGAGGGAAAATTGCATCTTACCTACAATGTTGAAGTTCCAAACACTGTGAACTAGAAGAAAACAAAGATTTTATGCAGTCATAGTCATAGGATATATTTTCTATTTTTCCTTTGCTCTGAATAATAAAATATATATACCCGTTTTTTGGTAGTATTTTGCACACTTAGAGGTTCAGGATACATAATGACAGAGCCAAGAGATTCAACCAGGAAATGTAATTAGTATTCTGAAAGAACTATTCCTGTATTCCACCCAACCTCGCAACTATTAAGCTAAATTTGTCGATATATTGACTTTGGTTGAAACCAGCTAGAATTTTCTATTACTTGAAACTAAAGGCTTTGGGTATAGAGCCAGATAGAAAGATGTTATCAGGATGATCTTTTGCTATTGTTGTTGCTTTATTTTCTAATGGATTAACAGAAATGATGTTACTTACTAGAGGATTTAATTTTGAAAAAAAAATACATAAATTTAGTATATGCTTGTTGATTTAAAGCAACTTTGAAACCACAGATAGATTTGTCAATTATGCCATTGATCAGGCACTCCAATGAGAGGACTAGAAGATATTGATTGTGGTGAGCCGTTCTAATTAGACCGTGGCCGCCATTAGAAGATGGCGACGGCTTCCACTGTGGCCTGTGATAAACAACTCTTAATATGGAGAATTGGCACGCAATCCCTTACCACCCTATGAGAAAGGTCCACGTGGCAGCTTAAGATTGGTATGCTGGAGGCTTTATTAGGCTGTGCTTGGGCGCTCGGCGACGGGTCACTAGAAGATGATACATGAATCAAGGCCTGAATAAACTGCTGAAGGAAGAATCCTGTGTCGTGTTTTCCCTTGCTGGCGAGGGGTCGCGGCAGTTGGTGGCCCGGACGGGGAACATATTCCTCGAACCCAGGATCCAGAACTTTCAGCAGTCAGGGTGGTGCACCAGTAAGTTCCCAGGTAAGTGGGAATCCGCAAGTAAGTAGCGGGACGCTCCTCTGTAGAAAAGGAGAGAGCGGGGATTTTTGTACTTTCACTTTCATTATATCTTTGGAGACATTATGGGCGCTACCTCTTCAAGCCCAATTTTGTTGGCCCTAGATGGGTAGCTACGTTCAAAAGGACTTAAGGTAAAGCAGAGCACTTTGCAGATGTTTTTGAGAGAAGCTGATATAGCAGCTCCTTGGTTTGCCTTTTCAGGGAGTCTTACGATTCCTAGCTGGGACAAATTAGGGAAA
>NW_026011621.1:0-2856 GCF_001458135.2 Marmota marmota marmota | reverse complement strand
GGGGTAGGATTAAGTTTAGGGTTCAAAGAGGGCTAGTATTAGTGCTATGAAAAGTTTTAGGGTTAGGACTATGGTTAGGGCTAAGGTTAGCGTTAGTTTTAGGGGAAGGAATGGGGTTATATAGGAATATATAAAATATATTTTATATATTTTATAAAATATATAGGAATATATAAATAGGGTTCAGTGCTAGGGCGAGGGTTATAATTAGGGCTAGGGCTAGGGTGAGGGTTCGGGTTAGGATTAAGTCTAGGTTTAGGGCTAGGATGAGGGCTAGGTTTTGTGTTAGGGTTAGGGCTAGGTTTAAGGCTAGGGCAAATGTCAGGTCTAGGGTTATGGTTAGGGATAGTGTTAGGGATAGATTTATGACTAGGTATAGTGTAAGGGTTAGGTTTAGGGTAAGGGTCAGATATAGAGCTAGGTTATTATTAGGGTCAGAGTCTGGGTTAGGGTTTGGTTTGAGTTAAGGTTTAAGTTTAGGGCTCAAATATGCATTAGGGTTAGGGTTATGGTTAGAGTAATGAATAGAGTTAGGTTTACAGTTAAGGTTAGGTTTAGAGTAACATATAGGTTTAGTGTTAGGGATAGGGTTAGGGTTAGGCCTAGGGTTAGCATTGGGTTTAGGCTTATGTTCAGAGTAAAGGATAGGTTTAGTGCTAGTGTTAGGGCTTAGGTTAAGGTTAGGATTAGGGCTAGGGTTTGGTTTACTCCTAGGGTTAGTGTTAGGGTTAGTTTTAGTGTAAGTGTTAGGGTTTGAGCTAGGGTTAGGGCTAGGGCAATGGTTAGGATTAGAATCAGGGCTATGATTAGGGTTAGGGTTAGGGATATGGTTATGTTTAGGGTTAGTGTTAGGGCTAGGGTTAGCATTAGGGTTAGGGCTATGTTTAAGGCAATGGATAAAGTTAGAGCTAGGACTGGGCTACGTTTACAGTTAGGATTAGGGATAGGGCTAGGGTTAGGGTTAGAGCTATGGTTATATTTAGGGTAAGGGTTAGAGTATGAGCTAGGGTTAGGGCTTGGGCAAGCATTAGGTTTAGGGTTTGGGCTGGGATTAGGGTTAGGGTTATTCTTAGTTCTAGGTTTAGGTCTTGTATTAGACTAGTTTTTTTGTGAGGTTTATGGCTAGTGTTAGGGCTATGGGTAATGTAAGAGCTAGGGTTATGATTATGGCTAGATTTTTGGGGATTGGGGTTATAGATATGTCTAGTGTTAGGTTTATATTTTGGGTTAGGATAAGGTTTAGAGATAGGGTTTGTGTTACGGTAAGCATTAGTGTTCGGTTTAGCATTGGTTTTATGGTTAGGGCCAGAATTAGAACTAGGGTTAGGTGTAGGGGTAAGGTTAGTCTTTGCATTAGGTTAATGGTCATTTTAGGGCTAGGGCTAGGTTTTTGTTTATGGCTAGGGCTAGAGTTATAGCTATATTTAGGATTAAGTTTAGTTCTAGTGCTAGTGTTATGGTTAAGTTTAAGTATAGGTTTACTGGTAGGGTTAGTGTTAGGGTTCGGTTTAGTGTTTAGGTCAGGCTTTGTCATAGGGTTTGTGTTAGGGTAAGAATAAGGGTAAGGATTAGGCTTAGGCTTCAAGTTAGTGTTAGAGATAGAAAGAGGGCTAGGGTTAGGACAAGTAATAGAGTTAGGGTTTGGGGTGGCTAAGGATTAGGGTTAGAACTAGGGTAGCATTTGGGTGAGAGTTTGGCTTAGGGTAAGGACTAGGTTTAGAGCTATGGTTTGGGTTAGTGTTAGTGTTAGGGTTAGGGTTAAAGCTAGGGTTGAGGCTCAGTTTAGGGCTAGGTTTTGTGTTTTGGTTAGGGCTATGGCTAATGTAAGAACTAGCTTTATGTTTAGGGATAGTTTTAGTGTTCGGATTAGGGCTAGGTCTAGTGTTTGGGTTAAGTTTAGGGTTAGGGTGATGTTTAGAGGTATTTTTAGGGTCAGAGTCAGGGTCAGTATTAGTTGTAGGGATATGGTTATTACTAATTGTAGCGTTAGGATTTGGTTTAAGTTAAGGGTTAGGATTAGGGCTATAGCTCAGTTTTGACTGTGGGCTAATGGGTAGGGTTAGGGCTAGTTTTAAAATTAGAATTAATGTTAGGGCTAGTGTTAGGGTGAGGTTTAGGTTTAGAATTAGGGTTAGATTAAGAGTTAGGGTTAGTTCTAGGTTTAGTACTAGGGCTAGGGTTAGGACTAAGGTTAGGGCTAGTGTTAGGGTCAGGCAATAGATAAGGTTGGTACTAGAAATATGTCTAGGGATAGAGTTAGGGTTAGTCTTAGGGCTAGGCTTAAAGTTAGAGTTACAGTTAGTAATAAATTAGGGCTAGGATTAGAGCTATGGTTAATGTTATGATTAGGCCTAGTGTTTAGGGCTAGTGTTAGTGTTAGTGTCAGTATTAGGGTTAGTTAGGGTTAGGGGAAGGGATGTGGTTATACCTAGGTTCAGAACTAGGGCAAGGGTTGAAATTAGGGTTTGGGCTAGGGATAGGGTTCAGGTTAGGATTAAGGCTAGTTTTAGGGCTAGGATTAGGGCTCAGGTTTGTGTTAGGTTTAAGGCAAGAATTAGGTAGAGTGAAATGTCAGGTCTAGAGTTACGGTTAGGGATACTTAGGGTTAGTTTTATGGCTAGGTATAATGTAAGGCTTATTTTTAGGGTAAGGGTCAGGTTTAGAGCTAGGTGTGTTATTAGAATCAGTGTCTTGTTAAGAGTTTGGTTTAGGTTTGGTTTAGTTTTAGAGCTCGAATTAGCATTAGGGTTAGGGTTAGGGTTAGGTTTAGAGTAATGGATAGGGATAGGTTTAGTGTTCAGGTTAGGTTTAGGTAAGGATAAGGTTAGTGTTAGTGATAGATTTATGGTTAGGCCT
>NW_026011620.1:0-2856 GCF_001458135.2 Marmota marmota marmota | reverse complement strand
AGCATCTGCACGTGATTCAGATACCCCTAGCTCTCTCTCTTTTTTAAATAAATGAGGACCCACAGAGAGTTATTCTAAATATGCAACAGAGCCTCCAAATAAAAGTTCTGTTGATGGAATCTGAACCTGCTCTCAGTTTTGCACAGTGTCTGCTCAGGCAAAACAACCCATAGCAGGTCATAACAGCTTAGAGTGAGGTCAAGGTAATTAAAATTTATGAAAACAAACCAGCCACTCTTCTTCACCAGCAAAGCCAAGATATTGCAGAGCCAGAAAGCCATGGTTCAAATCCACATGAAAAGCAAGGATTTCTAAAAGCCCTTGTCAGTCCTAGAGCCCATTTGACCCACTCAAAAATATGTACTTCAAGCTGGATAATTAGCCTGTAAAGGTCAGATTCTGAGAGCTCATTAGCAAATTAAAAAATTGATTTTTAAAACTCCAAAAGTAAATTTCATTCTATAGATTATCTCCCATTTAGTGTTGTGTTCCTTTTATCAGAGGCTCCAATATGCAAAAAGCATAGCTAATATCATCACTTACAGAGATTTATTCTGCTTGTAATACTCAAAGAGTTTAATGCAAAAAGAAAAACAAATTATAACTCCCTAACATTATTTTTTTTCCTTTCACAGATTGTGATATTCCCTCTGGAATTTATGATATTATAAGAATTTTATCATATATCTTGATATAAAGTGAATGTTTGTGTCTAACCACCCCCATCCCAAAGTGATAGCTTTTGGAAGCGGAGCCTCTGGGAGGTAAATAGGTACAGGAGAGGTCTTACACTTAGATCCCCCATGATGGTATTAATACCCTCATAAGAAGAAGAGTCAAGGGCACTCTCTCTCCACCTTCTATATAAGGAAACAGCATGAAGGTGGCTGTCCCCAAGCAGGAAGCAGGCCCTCATCACATTGTATGAATCTGCTTGTCCAGCAATCTTGGACCTTCTAACTGTGGAGGGAGGGGTAAATGCTTGTTTGTCATTTAAGTCACCCACTGTCTTTTGCTATAAACGCTTGAACTAAGACACACCCAGGTATAATAGTCACAAAAATGCAGAGCATCCAAAAAAAAACCCACCTTTTCTTTCTCATTGCAAACCCCCAGCAAAAAATCAGCATGTAGAGGGTTAACATTGTGGTTCCCTGGAGGTCACTGCTGGAATGCAAGGTGGGTGGGAGCTGCTCCAATTGCAGTTTGTTATTTTTCCCCTCTTTTTCTGCCAGGCTTATCTAAAGCTTTGCTCAAGCACTTGAACTGATTTAAATTTTTGAACTCCTACTTCAAGGACAGAGCAATGCAAACTATTAAACATTTTTGGCCCAGCGAAAGCTCACCTTTGAAAATGGTTGGACTCTTTCCCCTCCCACTTAGAAGCAGAAAGTAAAACAAAAGTTGTGATCTGGTTGACTTTTTGCCCTCCAGAATGGCTACAAGCATCTGGGGCATCTGGCAAACCAAGTCTCAATATTATACACCATAGCAATCAGAAAAATGATAAATCATAGGAGCATCTCAATAAACACAGAAAACACTTTGACAAAATCTATCACCTCATTTATGATTAAAACAAACAAGCTTATTGAATAAAGAATAGAAGGAAACTTCCTCACATGTAAAAAAACCCACAGTTAACAAAATACTTAGTGAAAGACAGGAAAAAGACAAGAAGGTCAGCTTTTGTCACTTCCAGTTAACATTGTATTGGAGGACCTACTCAGACCAAATAGGTGAAATGGAGAAACAAAAGTCATCCAGATCACAAAAGAAGGGGTAAAACTACATTTACAGAGGAGGTGAACTTTCATATAGAAAACCCTAAGAAATTCACAAAAAAATGGAGTGAATATTTCAGGTAAATGCAAATACAATATTAAAGTAAAAAAAAAAAAAAACCCAAAACCAAAAACAAACAAAAACCCTGAATTGTTCTTCTATACATTAGCAATGAAAAACCTGAAGATATTTTAAATTCCATTTCAAAAAGAATGAAGCATTTAGAAATATACTTACTAAAAGAAGTGCATGATTTTAACATTAAAACTACATAAAAACAATTAAAATAGCTTAAAAGAAGATATGAATAAATGAAAAGACATCCCATTTTCATGGATCAAGTTGATCTATACATTCAACATGATTTCTATCAAAATAGCAGCTGCCCTTTTTTGGCAGAAATTTTCAAACAATTCTAAAACTCATGTGGAATGCAAGGGGATCGGAGTTGTCAAATTTATCTTGAAAAGGAATAAAGTTGAAGACATACTTTTCAATTTCAAAACTCACTACATAAATGTGCAAATGTCAGAACTGTGCATTTTTATTGGTACATTACAATTACACATAATGTCTGCCATGTTTTATATGCACATAACATAGTTTAAACAATCTCATTCCCCAGTACCACCCCTTTCCCTCCCCTTCTTCCTCCATCTGTTGACTTTACTGATCTTCCGTCATTGTTATTATTTTAAATAGTGCTTAATACCTGCACACACACACAGAGAATTCACTGGGGTATATTTATACATGAACATACCATAATTTGGTTGATTTAATTCCCCAATATTTTCCCATGCTTTACCCTTCTCCTTTCCTTTCAATTCCCTTCTTGTACTCTATTGGTCTTCTATGTTCATGAAGTCCCCTCTTTTCTTTCATTATTTCCCTCCACTCTAGCTTCTGAATATGACAGAAAACATTTGGCCCTTGACTTTCTGAGTCCAGCTTATTTCAGTAAGCATGATGTTCTCCACTCCATTCACTTACCCACAAATGACACAATTTCATTCTTTATGCCTGAATAAAACTCCATAATGTATATACTCCAAATTTTCTCAGCTGTTA
>NW_026011619.1:0-2856 GCF_001458135.2 Marmota marmota marmota | reverse complement strand
TATATATATATATATATATATATATATCTTCTGCTGCATGTCCTCTGTATTTTATAGTACCTTAGGTATCATATTATGGGTTTGTAGCATCTGATGGTCAGAATTTTTTCTGCCATGAATTACTCTTCTGAATTGCCACTATGTGTTCTGCTCCATAATGAAAAGCTTCAAATTAATTTATATACAATATGAAATGCAGATTTTACTGAGAAATAGGGTAATAAACTTACATGTATAAGATAAATAAGATAGTCAGGCATGGTGGCTCACACCTGTAGTCCCAGCAACATGGGAGGCCAAGGTCAGAGGATCATAAGTTTCAACAACTTAGTGAGATCATGCCTCAAAATAAAAAATTTTTAAAAAGGGCTGGGGGCCTAGGACTGTAGCTCAGTGGCAGAGCACTTGCCTAGCATGCGTGAGGCACTGGGTTTGATCCTCAGCACCACATGAAAGTAAAAAAATAAAATAAAGGCATTCTATTCATCTACAACTATAAAAAAAATTTTTAAAAAAGGAGTGCTAATGAATTAGTCAATTTGAAAATATCTTTTTTTTAAAAAGGAGGGGAGGCTGGGGACATATCTCAGTTGGTAGAGTGCTTGCCTAGCATGCACAAATCCCTGGGTTCAATCCCCAGCGCCACAGGAAAAAAAAAAGAAAGAAAGAAAAAATTTTTTTGTTGTTCTTCTCGTTGTTACACATTTATTTTTATTTTGTTGGTAAAAAGAAAAATTAAAAAAAAAAAAGTTCAGTGGTAAATTGCCCTAGGTTCAATCCCTAGTACTTAAAAAAATAATTTTGAATTCTAATGAGTTAAATAATTAATATTTCATAAAACTAATGTGATGAGTACTAAAAATGTTTATAAATTTAATTCTTTGTATCTATACATATATATATATATTTTTTTTTAGTTGTAGATGAACATACAATACCTTTATTTTGCTTATTTAGTTGTTTTTTTGTTGTTGTTTTTGTTTTTTTTTAGTGGTCAATTTACCTTTATTTATTTATTTATATGCGGTGCTGAGAATCAAACCCAGTGCCTCACACATGCTAGGCAAGTGCTCTACCCACTGAGCTATGACCCCAGCCCCTATTTAGTTTTTTTTAATGTGGTTGGTGCTGGGTTCAAACCCAGTGCTTCACACATGCTAGCCAAGTGCTCTACCACTGAGCCACAACCCCAGCCCTAGAAATTTAATTCTTGTTAAATTTTTAATTGCTAAAAATATTATATATATTCAGTAGTTTGTTTACAAGACATTTTATTATGTATTTCAATGTTTTACGTACCTATTTTGATTAAGCAATAAGAGCCAGGTGTGGGGGTACATGCCAGTAGTCCTCGCTACATGGGAGACTGAGTTGTAAGGATCACTTGATCCCACTAGTTCAAAAATTGGCAATTTGGAATGATCTCATCATATTAAAAAATAAAAATAAACAAAAAACCACACAGGCCTCAGCATATAGCTCAGTGGTAGAGCACTTGCCTCGTTGTGAATCCTGAGTTCCATTTTAAGCACCCTGATGGAAGCGGGGGGCATTGTACAGCTGTAAGGAATAACAAATATTGCCTCATTTTTAAGTAGAATTACTTATAATTTTTTTAAGACAGCCAAACATGTATTTACAGCATTATCATTTCTAATAAATTTAGGGCTTAATCTTCCAAGGTAACAACTCTTGGCTTAAGCTAAAGAATATCTTTACCTGCTTCTGAATTATATGTATCCCTTTCACTACAGTATAAAATAATTTGTGTCTGTGTGTGATTTTTCAGCCAAAGCCTACTGGAGTACTAGGTGCAGTAAACAAACCTTTATCAGCAACAGGAAGGAAACCCTATGTTAGAACCACTGGCACTGAGACCGGAAGCAATATTAATGTAAATTCAGAGCTGAATCCCTCAACCGGAAATCGATCAAGGCAATTTTTTTCTCTGTTTTTTTTTTTTTTCTCACACACACTACTTGGTTTATCTTTTAATTTATTCCTAAAGCACTCTATCATAAAGTAGACTTCTACTTTTAGAAATGTTTTGGTACAAAATAATTCTGATGACTTGTACATGTTTTGTTGGTTTGGGGAGAGGTTAGGGGGTGGTTTGTGGTGCTGGGGATCAAACCCTAGGCCTTGTGCATTCAAAGCAAGCGACACCCCCAGCCCGTGTTTTTTTAAAGAGGAGAATCAAGAATAGACTGAACATTTTGAAATAATATAGTATTCTAAGTACATAGAAAAGTTAACAAAAAAGGCTGGGAATTCAATATTAGAGTACTTGACTAGCATGTGCAAGGCCCTGGATTCAATCCCCAGTACCACCACAAGATTAAAAAAAATAATAAAAGAAAATAGAAAACACAAGTATTGGTTATATAACTAATTTACATAGAAATGTTTATTCAGTATACATAAGAAAATTCAACACTTTGAAAACCATAAAAAATAACTATTACATAATTGGGAATACTTTTTAAAATTTTATATCTAATTAGTGTAATATGATTAAGGTAATGTTGATATATCGTTTTCCATATAATTAATGTGTCATATTTGCTTTTTAATCACTGAATAAAGAATTTCTACCTGACCCTGCTGTTACAACTCTAAACATTGGGTTTTTTAAGCATTTTATTTGTATCCATGAAATGTTAAGGGTAAACTCAACTAGTAATGTTTAAACCATTTTTAGCAATAAAATTCCAAAATATAAAATGAATTAATATGGAACAGCTGTGGTTTACAGAGAAGATGGGGCTTCAAACACTCCTAAGTGGCCTTTTCTCCTTACAGCCCCTCTCTTGCAGAACACTAAGAATACTGGAAATTACTGTACTATACTATGAC
>NW_026011618.1:0-2856 GCF_001458135.2 Marmota marmota marmota | reverse complement strand
AAGTTAAAAAAGTTAACATAAATTAATCATTGTGACCCACAAATCCCACTCCTAAGGAAATGAAAATATAGGTTCACACTCAGATGTTCATAGTAGTGTTATTGATAATAGCCAAAGGGTGGAAACAATCCAAATATTCATCCTGTGGTGAATGCATAAATAAAATATGGTCTACCCATACAGTACACCATATGATCCCATTAACATGAAATGTCCACAAGAGGCACGTCTATGGGTGCCTGGGGCTGGCACCCATAGAAGAGGATGTTCTAAAATGGGATTGTAGTGATGCTGGACGCGGTGGCACACATTTGTAATCCCAGTAGCTTGGGAGGCTGAGGCAGGAGGATCGCGAGTTCAAAGCTAGCCTCGGCAAAAGTGAGGCCCTAAGCAACACAGTGAGACCCTGTCTCTAAATAAATACAAAATAGAGCTGGGGATGGGGCTCAGAGCGTCCCTGAGTTCAATCCCTGATACAAAAAAAAAAAAAAAAAGGATTGTAGCAATGATGTCACAACTTAGGAAATATGCTATGAATCATTGAATTGGACATTTAAAATGGTTGAATTTTATGCTAGTACATTATCCCTTAATAAAGCAGTTTAAATGTTTTCAAATGGGATCTAGAATATTTAATAAATAAAAAAATTAAAATGGGATCTAAAATAAATTTTTAAAAGACAAATAGGGCTGGGGTGTATATGTCAGGAACAGAACACTTGTTTAGCATGTGGGAGGCCCTGGGTTCCATCCCTGGCACCGCCACCCAAAACTAAAAATTAAAAAGAAAAAGTCTAAATAAATTCATTTCAAAAAAAAAACCAGAGACAAATAATTCAACCAAGTCCTACTTTTTCAAGCCACTTAGACATTTTGTACTCTGACTCAGGATGTTTTGTGGATACAGGAGAGGCTCAAGCAGTAAATCATATTGTCCCTCTCTTGGAGGACAATGAAATAGGATCTAGAATTGATCAGTATCATTAGATAAAAATGGTAATCAACTTAAAAAAAAAAAAAAAAACAAGTCTGTGGATAATATGCAGGAACAAATGGGCCAGTGTTTACTTTCATCATCCGTTTAATAATTTCTACATGAAGAATTAATTTCCTGTTAGCGACACAAAATCAGTACAGGGAGTCACTGCAACTGCTGCGTTCAGTCACCCTCCAGATTTGTGAGCAAAATATCGTATTTGTTGGAATTCTCCACTGGGGGAGAATTTTTTTGTTTCACCAAAAAATCGATAACCTGCGTAGAATCGCCTCTAGCTGAGCAGCTGGGTGTGTGTGTGTGGGGGGGAGGCATCTTCCACCTGGGGGTCCATCCATCTTTCCAAGACTTCCCAGCCTCCATCTTTCCCTGGCTTCCCAGCCTCCATCTTTCCGTGGGTTCCCAGCCTCCTTCTTGCCTAGTTTTGAAACTACAGCAAGATTCTGCACCACTCTCCCTCAGGGCCCAGGTCTGGTCATTGTCAAGTGTTGTCAGTTCTAAACTGTTTGCCTCATTTCCCTTCCTTCCAGGACCTCTGCCATGATCCCTTCTTATCTGATCACATCAATCACCTACATTCCATCTCTGCCTCCAGGCTCCATTATTTGAATCCACAGCCTCCAAATCCTTCGTAGTTCTTGTAGCCTAAACACTACTATTCAACATCTTTCCTCAACTCACCTTCCTATGAGGGTTAATTTGATGCCAACTGTCCCGGGCCACAGGATACACAGATATTTGGTCAAAAATGATTCAAGGCTGGATGTGGTGGCACATGCCTGTAATCCCAGGGGCTAGAGAGGCTAAGGCAGGAGGATCACAAGTGTAAGGCCAAACCTCAGAAATTTAGTGAGACCCTGTCTCAAAATAAAAATGAAAAAGTGCTGGGGATGAGACTCAGTGGTTAAGTGCCCCTGGGTTCAATCCCTGCTATAAAGAAAGAAAGAAAGAAAGAAGAATCTAGGTGTTTCTGTGACAGCATTTTTGGATGAGATTATAACATATAAATTAGTGGACTCTGAGTAAAGGTGATGGCCCCCCATGATGTGGATGGGACTCATCTAATCAGTTGAAGGATAGACTCAAACAAAAAGACCAGCCTCTCTAAGCAAGAGAAAATTCTCCAGCAGACTACCTTTGGACTCCATCTGCAACATTGGCTCTTTCCAGTTCCCCAGCAGACGGCCTTTGGACTTGAACTGGAGCGCTGGCTCTCCCAATCTCCAGCTTGCCAACACACCCTGCACATTTTGAACTTGCCAGCTTCCGTAATCACATGAGTTGATTCCTTAAAATAAATATTTTCCTATTCTGTTTCTGTCTCTGTGTCTCACTCTCTACCCTTCCTACATCCTGTTGGTTCTGTTTTTCTGGAGAATCCTCACTAATACACTTTTTTTTTCCCCCTTGAATAATGGATTAAACCTAGAAGCACTTAACCACTGAGCCACATCCCCAGCCCTATTTTGTATTTTATTTAGAGACAGGGTCTCACTGAGTTGCTTAGCACCTTGCTAAATTGCTGAGGCTGGCCTCTAAGTTGCAATCCTCCTGCCTCAGCCTCCTGAGCCACTGGGATTACAGGTGTACACCACCTCGCCTAGTTTGTTAAAACTATTTTTCAATATGGTGCTATCAATTTTCAACTTTCCAACCATGTGAATGTTCCAATTGTTCCATGTTCTTCAGATGGTGGTTAACATCCAATGCTAAATAAACATTTTGAACTAGGAAACTTGACATACTTTAAAAAAGTTGATTTGGAAAGTGACGTTCTGAATGGGAAGAAATTTTGGGAGTACCTTCACCGATTTATTCTGTTTGTGTTTTCTCCCCTTTTTTTTAATATTTATTTTTTAGTT
>NW_026011617.1:0-2857 GCF_001458135.2 Marmota marmota marmota | reverse complement strand
CCCCCCCCCCCTCAAGGCTGAACACTCAACCCCCTGCTCAAGGCCAAACACTTAACCCCCCTTGTGCCAACAAGGCAGCTTGCAGACCCAGAGACCTCATTAGATTTGGGCTATAAAAACTCCCTCCTGCCGGGCCCCTCTCTCTCTTGCTCTCTCTCTCTTGCTCTTCTCTCTTGCTCTATCTCTCTTGCTATCTCTCTTTCTTTCTCTGTCTCTCTCTTGCGCGCTCTCTCTTCTCTTTCTCTCTTCTCCTCTGTTGCACTGCTGCAATAAAGATCTCTTGGTTGCTCTGAGTGTTGTGGTCACTTTCACCAAAGGCACTTAACCACTGAGCCAAGTCCCCAGCCCTTTTTTGTATTTTATTTAAGGACAAGGTCTGGCTAGTTGTTTGTGGCCTTGCTAAATTTCTGAAGCTGGCTTTGAACTTAGGATTCTCCTGCCCCATGCTCCCAAATTGCTGGGATTACAGATGTGTGCCACCACAACCAGCTGTATAAGTCCTCTTTATGAAGTATCCAAAGTTGACATGACTATAGAGAAAAAAATAAACACAAAGTATTTTGTTTCCAGGGGCTGGAGAAAAGGGATGCAGGGTTTGACTATTAACATATAGAAGGTTTTTTAAGGGGTGATAAATAGCTCTGAAATTACATAGTATTAATGGTTATACAACTGTGAATAGAAGAAAAATGCACTGAATTATTATACAAACAAGCATCAATTTTATATTTTGTGAATTGCATCTCAAAAATTTTAGCAATGTTAGGTTAGATAGGATGAAATTGACTTCATGATGATTATGATGTTTCCATTTGGGCTGATGAAAATATCTTGCAAGTAGCTAGAAGTCATGGTTCAAAAATGAATATTTTGTGAATATTTATGCTATTGAATTGTACAGTTTAAAATGGTTAAATTTATGTCATGTCACTATTAGTTCAACTTTAAATATATTCATTAAAATTATTGATAAAAAGGAAAAGAACAAGATAGAAAAACAAAAACTATCTAAGGGAATGTCATAAATACTATATACATAACTTTTTTACAGTGCAAGTTCACTCTGAAACATACACAAGGAAACACTATAGAGATTAAGAAAAAAGAAACTGATAAATAACAAATAATGAATTACATTATAAAAGTTAAAGTATAACTTTAGAACTAGTAAAGAAATTTAATCATAAAAACTTCAATAAATCTCATGATCAAGATATGTTAATTGTAATATTCTCAACAACTGAGGAAATAGGACTAGTCTTACAAAACGTTTTTTAAAAAATAGAAGGGTAATAATTAATTTCCAAAGCTTTTAATAGGGAAAGAATAATCCTGATAGAAAAGTGTCATAATAAAAGGAAAAAAATTAGAAAGAAATAAAGGGAAAATAAATTGGAAAAAAGAAAGTCAAATTCTCACTCTTTGTAGTTGGCTTTATCTTACATATACCAAGCCTCAAAGACTCCATGTAAACTTATTTTACCTAATTAATGAATTCGCCAAAATTGCAGGATATAAACTCAACATACAAAAATCAATAGTGTTGCTATTCTGCCAATAATGAATTAACTGAGAGAGAAATCAAGAATGCAATCTCATTTACAATAGCTACAAAAAAAGTATAAAATTAACAACAGAAATTGAACAGGACAAAAAAATGAAATATATCATATGTTCATGAATTAGAAAAATCAATATTTTTTAAACATCTGTACCACCCATGGTGAACTACAGTTTTAATACAATACCTATTAAAATAACAATGACATTTTTCACAGGAGTAGGAAAAACAATCAGGAAATTTGTATGGAATAACAACTCTGAGTAGGCAAATCCTCTTGAGGAGGCATTACACTGATTTCAAAATATAATACAAAGTTGTAGTAAGCAAAATAGTATGACACTGGCTTAAATGCAGAAACACAGGCCAATGGAAGAGATCAAAGAGGCTAAAATACACCCATTTGTCTATTTGTGATAAAAGAACTAATAACATACATTGGAAAAAGAAGAATCTTTTCAATAAATATTTCTGTGAAAATTGGATATATGCATACAGAACAATAAACTAGATCCTTATCTCTCATGAGTTACAAAACTCCACATCATGTACACCCACAAGAATTGGATCCTAATTAAAATAAATTATATTCCATGTAGGTATAATATAACAAAATACACTCTACTATCATGTATATCTAAAATAAATAAATCAATCAAAAATGGAATAAACACTTACATGTGAGTCATAAAACCACTACAAGGAACCAAAGAAATGTGATGAGACATTAGAAATGGCAAGGATTTGTTGGACAAGACCCCACATGCACAGGAAATAAAAGTAAAAGTATATAAGTATGAATATGCAAAACTATAGAGCTTTTATGCAGTAAAGGAAACACTCAACAGAGTACAGAGTCAACATACAGAATGAGAGAAATTTTTGCATTGTATATACCTGACAAGGGGTTGATAACCACAATAGGTAAGAAACTCCAATAACTCAATATCAAAAAGACAACCTGATTAAAAATGGTCAATAGACTAAAATAGACATCTCACAAATGACATAAATGACCAATAGGTATATTAAAAATTGCTCAGCATCACTAATCATCACAGAAATGCAAATCAAAACCACAATGAAATATCATCTCACCCCAATAACAATGGTTCTTAAGAATAATAATAAAAAAAAGGGGGCTGGGGATGTGGCTCAAGCGGTAGCGCACTCGCCTTGCCTGGCATGCGTGCGGCCAGGGTTCGATCCTCAGCACCACATACAAACAATGATGTTGTCCACTGAAAACTAAAAAAAAATAAATATTAAAATTCTCTATTCTCTCTCTCTCTCTCT
>NW_026011616.1:0-2857 GCF_001458135.2 Marmota marmota marmota | reverse complement strand
AGCCCGACACGGGGTGGGGGGTCCCGCGCCCCCGGACCGAGGGGCCCGGAAGTCCTCGGCCGAGGGGCCTGGAGGGCCAGAGCTACTCCAGACCGAGACGTCCGGGCGCCCGGGACCCGGGCGAGGGGTCGGGGGTGCCCGGGGTATCCCCACGGGCGGGGTCCGTGAGCTCCGGCCCTTCGATGAGTAGCTGGGAGGGGCCTGGCGCCCGCCCGGGAGGAGGCAGAGGGGAGGGAAGCCCCGATGCCGCTCGCGGGAGACCCTCGGAGCGTCGGTGGCAGCGAGAGCCGAGAAGGGGTCCTGCTGAGGAAAGGAGGGCCCAAACTTCATCCGAGGGGCGCGTTTGAGCCTCGGCGATGCAGCCAAAGGGACAGGAGGCAGGTCCTTTTCCAAGGGCAAGAGACAAGGGAGAGAGCAGGCCCACAGATAGAGTCGGTGGGAAGACACCTGAAACCTGCTGAAGTAGGAACGAGGGGCGTCCATCTCTGAGGGTCGGAATGGAGTGTCTCCGGATGCACAGGCAGAGAATAGGGTGGTCTTCTGTCAGGAAAGAGGGAAATGTATGGTTTGAGGGCTGGGGAGAAGATAATTGAGGAAAAACTGAGGGTACCCCTGCTTTCTGAAATTGACCAAGTGTCATCTACTTGAGGTGCCAGATAGATGAGGGCAGAGGAGGCTATGTGAAGGACTTGGGAGAGGGATCCACCAGACTTGAACTAGGGATCTGAAGAAGGCTTGGTAGTCCAAGAAGCAGGAGAAGCCCCGAATTATCTCAGAATAAGAGAAATAGCAAACACAGAGCAGGCTTCCAATGGTGTCTTTAGGAGAACCAAGAAATTGAGTTTTCTTCCTGTCCTCCTCTCCTCGCCTCTGCTAGTAATTACCAAAGTGCATTTGTGGAATTCTTTCTTTATGTACTGGTTGAAACCAGGGATACCTCCCCAGCCCTTTTTTATTTTATTTTTTTATTTTTTGGGGGTACCAGGGATTGAGCTCAGGGGTACTCAACTGCTGAGCCACATCCCCAGGCTTTTTTTATATTTTATTTAAAAACAGGGTTTTACTGAGTTGCTTAGCGCCTCGCCCTTCCTGAGGCTGGCTTGGAACTCAAGATTCTCCTGTCTCAGCCTCTGGAGTTGCTGGGATTACAGGCGTGCTCCGGCCCGCCCCCCCCCCCCCTTTTATTTTTACACAGGGTCTTGCTAAATTGCTGAGGCTGCCCTCGAACTTGGGATCCTTCTGCCTCAACCTCCTGAGTTGCTGTGATTACAAGCATGTGCTCCTGTGCCAGCCTATGGGACTTTTTAATTAAGTGGTTAGACTGTATTTATTAGTCTGTTAGCCTTATCCCAATTATGTATATTTACTGTTTACTGGTTTAAATGATGACTTATATTTTACCTCAGCAAATGCATTGAATGGCTAACTTCTCAACTTCATTGGTTTAGTTTGAGCCCTAACCCCTGGACTGTAGTGGAATGACTTGCCAAAGAACTCTTACTCCATTGCTTCCCTAAATACCTATGGTCTCCAATCTATGACATATCCAGAACTTAATTTACTCTGGATAATTCCCTCATAACAGTTCTGTGTGATATGCCTGTTGGCTTCATTACATCTGGTAGCACTCTGCACTCTAAATCATCTATTACAGGCTGGAAAAGGAATAAAGAATGAAGGGGGGCGGGGATTAAAGGATTTCCTCCTTAAGTAATAATAAAGTTTCAATTTAGAAATCTCTTTTAAAATTTTCTTCTTATTTATTTATTTTTGGTGTGTGGTACTGCGGACTGAACCCAGCCCTGAGTATGCCCCAGCCCTTTTATTTTTTATTTTGAGACAAGGTCTCCTAAATTACCCTGGCTAGCCTTAAATTTGTGTCTCCTGCCTCAGCCTCCTGAGTCAGTGGGTACAGATGTATGCCACTGAGCCTGGCTCAACTTGGACATTTCTTTAGAGTACACTGTATGGTCTAAAAGTTGCAATAAAGTGTGGAATAAATTATATTCTGGGGTTAGAAATTTTCAGAGTATTATTTTTCAACCACCAATTCCAATCTTTCTACAATGATGCAACAACATTTGTGCTTATTTTAACCATTACATCATGCCATATTTTAGACATTGGTTTTCAGGACACACAAAAATGAATTTAATTCAGTAGCCTGTTGTGGTGGCACCCACCTACAATCCTAGCTACTCAGGAGGCTGAGGCAGGAGGACTGTAAGTTCGAGGCCTCTCAGCAACTTAGCAAGACCCTGTATGAAAAAGTAAGAACTACTGGGGGTATTGCTCAGTGGTAGCATACCCCTGGGTTCAATCCCCAGTAACAAAATAAATTTAATTTAAAATAAATTTAATCCAGAGTAAATTTTGTGACAGTATATGCAGTCATGTGCTTACTTACAAAGTGTCTTTTTTGTCTTTGAAAATAACTACCTTTTCTCCATCCTTGCCAAGAAATATACTTTTTTTTTTTGGTACTGGAAATGAAACCCAAGGCCTCACATATGCTAGGCCTGCACTCTACCCCTGAGTTACACCCCCAACCCCTGAAATCTGGAAATTTCATGTTTGTTTTCTATACACGTCCCTAGAATGAAAGTGTATATTTTCACAAGGAATACTCTAAGGCCCTTTCCATGAAATACACAAAGGATCAACACACTCATCTTGCTATAAGTTTTTGTTGCTGTAAACAAGAGATACTTTTCCATTTACCTTTACCTCAAAGAGGAGACTTTGCATTTAATCAGTATAGTCTGTAGGCTGGTTTCAGTTTACTCACTAGAAATATGGTATTTAGAGTAATGAGAGATATTTATCCCAAACTTGCTTCTCTAAAGAATGTATAACT
>NW_026011615.1:0-2857 GCF_001458135.2 Marmota marmota marmota | reverse complement strand
ATTATATATATATATATATATATATATATATATATATATATATATATCCCAGAAGGGCTCTTTATCATTGGGTAGGCTTAATTATTATTCTAAAATCATAGGGCTGGGGATGTTGCCTAGCATGTTCAAGTCTCTGTTTGATCCCCAGCACTACAATAACTAAAGTTCATTCTGTTAAAGTAAAAACAGAGTAGAGCCTCTACAAGCTACATTTTGTGTTTATTTAAACTATAAGAAACTTAACTTGAGTGAGCTAGAATTAGCCCAAGAAAATGTGTCTTTAAACTCAGGAAATATAAAAACAATTTTGTAGATGTGTCTAGACATATATTGCTCTGAAGATTTGTCTGTAAATCAAGAAGATGACATTGACCCAATAATGTCACTTAATGCAGTCATCTTTGTTTTTACTATATTGTGTCTCCAGGAGGAATTTAAGCCTGATATAGGTGGCCTATTGCATCCTGATGCATTTAGAATCTAGTCACAAATGTTAAGCTTTATGTAAGAAGTGAGCAGGAAATGTGATAAAGGTATTGTGAATTATGAAAGCTCTAGTCCTAACAATTTTGTAGTTTTCAAATACAGCTTGAGGAGAATCTTTCCAAATTGAAAAATCATTAAATACAATAACATAAATAGGGATTGGTTATGGTTTGGATCTAAAATGTTCCCTAAAGACCCATAGGCTAAAGGCTTTGTCACCAACTTATTGTGCTATTGGGAGTTGCTTAAACCTTTAGGAAGTAGAGCCTGGTAGAAGGAAGTTAGGTTATTGAGAGCATGCACTTGAAGAGGATATTGAGATCCTAACCCCTTTCCCTCTCTCTCTTTGCTTTTTGATCATCATGAGGTGAGAAGCTTTGATCCAGCATGTCTTCTCCTCCATAATGTTCTGCCCTGCCACAAGCCCAAAGCAATGGGGTGAAAGGACCATGCTCTAAAATCTCTGAAACTGCAAGGCACAATAAAATTTTCTTCCTTTATTTGTGTTACTGAGGATTGCACCCATGCCCTCACAAATGATAGACAAGCACTCCTACCACTGACATACATCCCCTGAACCCCTCTCCTTTCAAATTTTGAGCTAGGATCTTGCTAAGTTGCCCATGCTGGCCTTGAACTTGTGATTCTCTTGCTTCAGCATTTTAAGTAGCTGGTATTACAGGCATGCATCACTGTGTCTGGCTTTCCACCTTATAAGTTGGTTATCTCAGGTATTTTTTTTTTCAAGTAATGGAAAGCTGACTAACACAGGGTTTAACTAGAAGAAGTGTTTCCCAAAATGAGAGATGTTAAAAAGCCATTTAAGGAAAATCTATAACTTGAAACTACCTGAAGATGCCCAAGGCCCAAGATTCTGGTTCAGTAAGCTGAAGGGATGAAAGGAACAAATCTGGAGAGAGAGAGAATATCAAGTAGGATAATGAGTTTCCTTGGTATCCCCTAAGCAGCACTGCCATCTGGTGGTGATTTAATAAATCACATTCTTCTTCCTCCCCGATCCTGTCCTAAGGTGTGGCCTAGCACTCCAGAATATACTGAGAAAGCCAGGTGAAACATTATTAGTTTTTTGTGGCTACCTTAACAAATTACTACAAACATGGAGACTTAAAGCAACAGAAATTTATTATCTTACAGTTCTAAAGACCAGAAGTACAAAATTAAGGTGTTGGCAGGGCTGTGTGGCCTTTGGAGGGTCCAAGGGAGGAACTGTGCCTTGCCTAATCCAGCTTTGGGTGGCTGCTGACATTTCTAAGCTTGTGGCCAGATGACTCCAATCTCTGCCACCATCTTCATATGGCCTTCTTATCTTCTGTGTGTCCAATATTCATCCTTCTCCTCCTTCTCCTCTCTCTCTCTCTCTCTCTCTCTCTCTCTCGTACCAGGGATTGAACTCAAGAACACTTAACCACTGAACCACATTCCCAGGCCCTTTTTTCATGCTTTATTTAGAGACAGGGTCTTGCTGAGTTGCTTAGGGCCTCACTAAGTTGCTGAGGCTGGCTTTGAATTTGTGATCCTCCTGCCTCAGCCTCCTGAGCTGCTGGATTTTCTCTTACAAGGACACTAGTTTTGGTGATAATGGAGATAAGAAGGAAAAGAAAAAAATGGGAGAAAGCACTCTCAAGTAAGACAGTGGGTCCTCTCAGAGAGGAGAGCAAAGACTCACTTATTCATGTCCCCATTTTTATTGGGTTAAGAGGGAGAGTGTTAGAAAGTCCTGCCCAAGTATCACCTCTTGGCTCTGATTTGACAGACTACATTAGCTAAAAACCTAAGGGCTACTCTTAGTTATCTTGGCCTTGCTGACAGGTCCCAGTTGGAACTGGTTTCACAGAATTTATGGTTCATGGGCTCCAGTCTTAATCATCTTGTTTACCTAGGTCTGAGAATCTCTTGTCTGTTGCTTGTATAGAGTCTTGCTTAAGATGTTTTAGCAATTAGGCCTTTTTTGAGCAAATGTATCTTTGCCCTTTGGTTCTTACCTTCTGAATTTATCTATCTTCCTTCTGTTGTAAGAGGAGTAGCTTATAGGGCTGAGATCAGGCAAGGGTGCCGCAGTCTGGCTGGGCATAATTCAGGAGGCACTTGTCAAAAGAAGCGAACTTTATTTTTAGAACACACACACCACACCACACAGCTCCTCAGGAAAAACCTTCAGAGCCCAACTGCCACCACCGGCTTCCCACAAGCCTCTCAACCTCCCCCACTCCTCCTGCTCTTGAGGCCAATTGGCTGGGTCGCGTGGGCGGAGCCAAAAAAGTCCCCCAATGAGCAGCTCCGTGGTCTGAAAGGGCGGGGAAACAGCCCAATGAGCATCACTGCAGAGGAGCCAATCAGTTGGCAGCTAGAA
>NW_026011614.1:0-2857 GCF_001458135.2 Marmota marmota marmota | reverse complement strand
TATATATATATATATACCCTAACATTAACCCTAAAACAATCTTTATCCCTAACACTTTCTCTAACCCTAACCCTAACCCTAACCTAACACTAAATCTAATCCTAATCTTAACACTAACCCTAACCGTAAATATAAAATGAACCCTAACCCTCACCCTGACAATAACCCCAACCATAACCCAAACCCTAAACCAAAACCTAACACTAACCCTAACCCTAACCCTAACACTAAATCTAACCCTAACCCAAACCATAACCGTAACACTGACCATAACCTAACCCTAACCCTAACCCGAATCCTAACCGTACCGTATCCTAACTTTAACCCTAAACCTAAAACAAACCCTAGCCCTTACCCTATCATTAACCCTAAACCTTACACTAACCCTAAACTTAACTCTAATTTTAACTCTATTCATAATCGTGACCCTAAAACAAACCCTAATTCTAACCCTAAAACTAACCCTAAACGTATCCATAACCCTAACCATAAACTCTTCCACTATCCCTAACCCTAACCTTAACACTAACACTAAATCTAACTGTAACCTTAAACTAACACTTACACAAATCATAACCCTAACTCTAACACTTATCCTAAACCTAACACTATCCCTAACACTTATCCTAACCCTAACCCTAAAACTAACCCTAAAACTAAACCTAGCCCTAAACCTAACCTTAATTGTAACACTAACACAAACTTGAGCCCTAATCCCAACACTAAACCTAACCTATCCCTAAACCTAACACTGAACCAAATTCCAACATTAAACCTAAACCTATTCCTATTCATAACGTAACCTTATCCCTAACCCTAATCCAAAACCTCCTGCAAACCCTAACCCTAATGCTAACATTAATCATAAACCTAACCCTACCCCTAACCCTTACACTAACCCTAAACCTACCCTAACCCTAACACTAAGTATAACTGTAACCCTAATCAAAACCCTAACACATAGCATAACCCTAACCCTAACACTAACACTACCCAAAAACCTAACCCTAAAAATAACCCTAACCCTAATGCTAACCTTAACCCTTACCCTAAAACGAATCATAAAACTAAACCTAAATGTAATCCTAACACTAACCCTAACACTAACTCTAACCCTAACCCTACCCCTAACACTAACACTAACACTAACCCTAACCTTAACCCTAATCCTCACCCTTACAGTAAACTTAACCCTAAACCAAACACTAACCCTAACACCAAGCTTAACCCAAACCCGAACACTAACACAAAACCTAACCCTAACCCTAACACTAACCCTAACTTTAATACTAACCCTAACACAAACCCTAATCCTAACAGTAACCCTAAACCTAAACCTAACTTTAACATTAATCTAACCCTAACCCTAACACTAAACCTAACACTAACCCTAAAACTAACCCTAGCCCTAACTGTAACCCTAACCAAAACCCTAAATCTAACCTAAAATCTAACCCAAACCGTAACGATAAACCTATCCTAACTATAATGCTAAAACTAATTCTAACACAAGCCGTAACCCTAACTCTAACACAAATCGTGTCCCTAACCCTAACTCTAAACTTAACCCTAACCATAACCCTAACACTACCACTAAACCTAAATCTAAAACAAGCCCTAACCCTAATCCTAACCCTAACCTTATCCCTAACACTAAACCTATCTCTAAACCTAACCCTAACACAAACCCTTACACTAAACCTACACTAACCCTAAATCTAAACCTAACACTAACCTAACAGTTACCCTAACACTAACACTAATACTAATGCTAACCATAACACTAACCAGAAAACTAAATCATAGCCTTACACTTAACCCTAAGCCTAACACTAACACTAACGCTATCCCTCACATTAACACTAAACCTAACCATGACCCTAACAGTAATTCTAAACCTAATCCTATCTTTAACCATAACCCTAACCCAAACCCTAACCCTACACTGAATACAAACCCTAAACCTAACCTAACCTGAAGCCTAACACAAACCCTAACCCTAACCCTAACCTAACCCTAACCTTAAAACTAACCATAACCCTAACCCTAACACTAATACTAAACCTAACCCTAACCCTAAAATTAACCTAACTCTAACCCTAACACTAAACCTAACACTAACCCTAAAACTAATCCTAACACAAACCCTAACCCAAATCCTACCACTAGCCCTAAGCCTAACCATAACACTAACTCTAACTCTAAACATAAACCTAACCCTAATGCTAACAAAATCCTAACCCTAAACAAAACACAAACCCTAAACTGTACCCTCATCATAACACTAACAGAAACCCCAACCCTAACTCTAACACTAATCCTAAAGGTAAACCTAAGCGTAACCCTAAACCTAACCCTAACAATAACCCTAACCCTAAACTTGTCACAAACTCTAACATTAAACCTAAGGCTAATGCTAACACTAATTATAACCCTAACCCTAATCCGAAGCTAAGCCAAACCCAAACCTTATACATAACATTATCCCTAACCCTAACTCAAACACTAACCCTAAAATTACCCAAACCACAACTCTAACCCTAATCTGAACCGTAAACCTAACCTTAACCCTAATTCTATCCCTAACACTAACACAAATCTTACCCCTAATCTAACCCTATCCCTAACCCAAAACTAACTCTAACACAAACACTAACCTGAAATCTAACTTTAAACCTAAACCTAACCCGAACACAAAACCTAACCATAAACCTGACACTAAACCTAAACCTAATAGTAAATGTAACAGTTACTCTAATCCTAACTCTAATACTAACAGTAACACTAAATGTAACCCTAACCAGAACCCTAACACATAGCCTAAACCTAACAATAACCCTAACCCTAACTCTAACAC
>NW_026011613.1:0-2857 GCF_001458135.2 Marmota marmota marmota | reverse complement strand
TGAAGAAAAACCCAGCAGAATAGGAGAAAATGGGCAATTCATTCATCTGACATGGGATTGAGCTCCAGAATACATAAGGAACTTACTAGGCTCTTAACAGAACCACAGACTCTCACATGACTTCCTCTCTCCCCAGGCTTTTCTGGAAAAGATCCACCTCTTTTTCTTTAACTTTCTTTTCTATTCCTGAACTTAAGTTTCCTCATTTGCTCATTCTTTTGATTAGAAGGGACTCTTGCACAAAACTTCAAGGTTGCATAGACCATAAGAGAAAACACTCCTCACACACTAGACTTAATAAAAGGCAACTCGCAGATGAAAGGGAGTATGATACACATTTTTTCAACATTTCATTTTGAAACTAAGGACACTGCTTTCCAGTTTAAGTATATATACTCATCACATAAGCAAGCTCTCCCACTCCTGTGTATTTTCCAAAGGAAAGTAAAAAAATTCACGCAGAAGCCTGTTTGTGAATAGGTTAAATGATCTTTTGCTTTGTTCTGCTTTTGTAATCACCAGAAACTAGAAAAAAATGGAACTGTCCTCCAAGAGCTGAATGGACTGATAAACTGTAGTACACCTGTACATAGAATACTAGACAGCAACAGAGAGGGACGGGTCATTGATAGACAAAACATTCATGGAACTCTCAAAGATTTTAGGCTAAGTGAAGGGCTCAAAAGATGACATACTTTGTAGTTTCATTTATTGACATTCCAGAAAAGGTAAAACTGTGAAGACAAAAGTCATATGCATGCTTCCAGGAGTTGGGCATAGAAGAATATAGGAGATTTACCATGAGGAGACATGGAAGAATGTGAGTAGACAGGACAGTTTTATGTTCTGATTGTGGTAGGTATACATCTGTCAAAATTTGTGGAAATAAAAACTAAAACTGCAAAAGTATAGCATTATAAATCTAAACAGATAAATACATAATTTTAACTCAATTGGCTCTACCAGATCCAATGATTTGAGGAGACGAGGGTAGAATAGTATGGTAAGGTGTCCTATAGGATTCCTGAAAATCACTTTGTTCTTCATAAGGTCCGACCAACTCTAGGGCTTTTTCCAAGTTCATATTAGGTGCTTCCACTCTTGTTCTTGTCTTCATCATAAACTTCCACTAACCTGGGAGTCATTCAACTCCACCAGGTACAATGGTGACTTCCTTCTAGTTTTATCATAAACTTCAACTAACCTGAGAGTCATTTAACTCCACCACATACACTGATGGGCAGGGCTCAATCTGCTCTGCATCTTACATCACTGTTTCACAGTGCTGGTTTTTGATCCTCAGTCATTTTTTATCCACACTCAGGCATGTTTGGGACCTGATCTGTTCAATTACAGATAAAGAAAGGATCTATGTAAATTCTCAAGACTCTCAGATTGGAAGCAATATTTAAGGCCTTTGAACCATGAATGTTGGACTGTCACCAATATACTGCTTCCTACACGAAGTTATTTAGCCTCTAAATGAATTATTGATAGGGTGGAGAAACTCACTACTACATAAGCCAGTCTTATTAATTCTTTTAGGACCAAGTTAGGAAGTTCTTCCTAAAATGAGCCATTCTTCATGAACTGGAATGGCCTAAAGCCTCTCTGACTTCTCCTGTCTCCTTCCTATACCATAGCTATGTGTCCTTTATCTTTGCACAACTTAACCCTTTTTTGGTATCTATAAACAAAATATATAATCCTTTCCTGTAGGGGAATATAATTTCTTATATTAACATTTGTTAAGACTGGAGAAATGATTAGCATATTTGAAAAGGATTCACCTCTCACTTCAAGACTTTTTTTTTAACAATGTAAATTATAAGGTGATTCTGTTATAAGTAACCCAGGTCTGACAGCCCCAGAGCCTGTACATCATCAACATGCAGCCTGTTGCTACCATATAGAAAATAAATTGACAAAGATTTTTTTTTCTTAAAAAAATACTCACTCTGTTTTTTTCATTTTTTAAATGCATCCAAGTAATTTTTGGTGTTTATATTTAGATTTACTGATGTATGCATTTCCAAAGATATTAAATGGAAAAAAAAATAGCTACATCCAGAGCCAAGAGTTCTTTTACTCCAAGAACTGTGAGAGAAAAAAAAATTAAGACTCAGGAAGAGGAACAATAGCCCTAGGGATGAAATTCCATCTGGGAAACCAATTGTTCTACCTTTTCCATATCATTGGACATGAAAATCCTACAGAATCAAAGTATAGAATTACAGACCTAAACACTGTGTATTAAAAACATAATCGTGTGAATGTCATTTTGCTAATAAAAATCTTTGATAATGCTCTAGAGCCAATTGATTGTAATATTATCTACTAAAATTTTACTTGATGGAGCATTTGAGGCCTTTATAAATGGTGTACTCCATCTACATTACTGGGATCTTTCTGCCACCACCTACCACTATGACCCCATTCCCTCTATGGTAATGAACAAATAACAACTGTCCAAACTTTCTGGACAAGGACAAATAAAGACACTTTTGCACTTCTGATCACTATGTTCTCTCTGCCATGATATACCCATCCCTCTCAAAAATCTACTATGAATCCCCATAATCCTCTTCTCCCTTGGAAACATCTTCTTCCAAGGCATCATGATAAGCATGTGATAACCACATTATAGAGAGGGTCTCTGCCCAGTGAGGTCAGGGACTTTTGATTCATTATCCACCTGCCCATTTGAGCTCATGGTCTTTTTCTTTTCTTACTTCATTATGGGACATGTCACTCCCATGCCCGTATTTCAATAAAGAATCTGTAACATATTTGTATTTTATTGTTTTAAGTCATCATAAAGTAATTTTATTTTAAGTAATAGAAAAATACAGCCTTT
>NW_026011612.1:0-2857 GCF_001458135.2 Marmota marmota marmota | reverse complement strand
TGGGTCAGAGCTGACAGCGAGGATGATGAGCAGGTTCCCAAGCATTGTCACCAGGTACATGGACAGGAACAGTCCAAAGAGGAGGGGCTGCAGGTCTGGGTTCTCTGAGAGGCCCAGGAGGAGGAATTATGAGACACCTGTTAGATTTTGTGTTTCTTCATAGTTCTGACAACTAATTCTCAAACTCTGCACTTGATGCACTAAAATTTTTCATTGCTTTCAACCCTCAACACTTTAAAGCTAAGATCCAAAATTCTAAATCACAGGTATGTACAGTGAGTAGTTCTAAATTCTAAATTCCAGTTTTGAGGTGAATGTTGTAAAAATCCTGCCTGTAATGTCTTTGTTTGATATTGAGTGGGCTGGCTGTAAAAATGGAGGGGTATGTGGGCCACAGTGAGGTTGTCCTGGAGTAGCAGAAAGAGGAATAAGTGCTGCTCACTGCTTATCTTCTCTGTCTGTGGTTTTAGCCTGGAATCTATTTCTGTCATTCCTATAGTTGACTTTGAAGGTACCAACCACTTCTGTCCCTTTTGGTGTACCAGTAATCCCAAAAAGGAAGGACACAATGAGAAAGGGACTATTTATTTATTTATTTATTTATTATGGAGAAAGAGGCAAGTGAAATTCCTGGTTGGGTTCTCCAGTGGGCAACATTCCAGTATTCTCCTGTCAACATGCCCTGTATCTATAACCAGACACACCAAAATGGCTTTTCTATTTTCTAGCAGACTACCTGGTATTAGCTACATAAAAATGTGGTGCTTCTTTCTTTCATGGATGATGATGATGATGATGATGATGATGATGATGATGATGATAATGGTGTTGATGGTTATAACATAGGAGTGAAATGTTAGATTATGCGGATGAAATGACGCAAGATACAAAGAACATATTTCTGATACTGACATTTAGGTATCCCTCAATATCTGTTCATAGTATTGTGGGTACTCTTCTCTTTCTCCTTGGCCTCATTTTCATAATCTTTTTACAGTAATTGGGAAACCGTTTACAGGAACCCATACTCTGCCATCATGGATGATGTTTCAAGTGTGGATGGAAATGGAAACATTAAATGAGATTCTTAGGATCCCCAACATAACCAAATACCCATATTCACACAACTCATAACAGCTGAAACTTGGCATATTGGTGTCTTCCCATCTCAATGCCTAAACTTCATGTTAGTCTTCATAACTAAAAACAATGGTTCCGACAGCCTTTCTCCATTCATCATCAACTGGGCACTGAATGAGTTGTGATACTTCTCTGCTGGGCCACGAACAGGAACTGTGATTCTGACATCCACCCCATGACAGGTGCCTAATGAAGGCTCAGCCTCCATCTGAACAATTGACTTGAATATAGGGACAGACAGGAGCTTTCTGATACAGAAAACTATGGTTGAAGAGACACAGGTATGGAGTGCAATCAACTGAAATCTTCAAACTACAAGGCAGCAGGCAAAGCTAACTTTTTACTATCATATGAGCTTGGGGCTCAGGAACTCACAATCTGTCAAATTGAGCCACAATATGGAAATGTATAAAGGACTTTCTCATAATAGTGGAGGGGAGAAATGAACATCTACAATAGGTTTTGGGCTATTCCTATACTCAAGACTATACTTGTGTGTACTTTCCACTGTTTATTGCATTGATTTTAAAAATGATTAGAGCATAATAATTACACAGAGTAGTTGAATTCATTTTGACAAAATCATTCATGCATGAAATCTGTTTGTTCCATTTCAGTCCCCTGTCCTAGCCTTTTCCCTCCCCTCTTCTCTCCCCCATTATCCTTCCTCTATTTTACTGATTTTCCTTTCACTCATGTTGAAGTGCAGAGTTGGGTGGCATTAATTGCATCCACTCTTTCATGCAAACATCACCATCAACAATCTCCAGACAGTTTACATCTTCCCAAACTGAAACTTTGTACCCATTTAAAAAAAACACTTCCTCCTTCTCCTAGCCCAGGAAAACACCATTCTACTAAGAAACATGATGAAGAAATAAAATCATCAAACTACAAAAATAATGTTATCACAATGAGGCATAAGTTACATGGAAATATAGATGTTTACCATTGCTGCTTTTTCCAACACATGTTCCAAATGAAAGCTGCATGCCTGAAATTACACTGTCCTGCTGTGCAGCCTCCACAGAGCATTATTAATGTCCCTGTTCCTCAGGCTGTAGATAAAAGGATTCAGCATAGGAATGACCACAGCATACATCAGTGAGAACACAGAAATCTTTCTGGGCGATTGTGATACAGTAGAAGCAATGTACAATCCAACCACTGTTGCATAAAATAAACAAACAGCTGCCAGGTGAGACCCACAGGTGGAGAAGGCTTTGTACTTCTCACTTGATGATGGGATTCTAAGAACAGAGGAAACAATTTTGTAGTATGAGTAAAAGATGCCTGAGAGAGGAAGGAATCCTGAGATGGCACCAACAAAATACATGATTGCATTTTTGGTAAAGGTATATCAGAACAAGAAAGATTCAGTACTTGAGAAGCCTCGCAAAAGAAACTAGAAATTTCCACATCTTTAAAGCAGGCAAAGTGTAAGACAATCAAATTGTGTAGCTGGGATTCCAAAAGGCTAAACAAAATAGACACCAAAACTAAAAAGCCACAGAGGCGAGGGTTCACGATGACTGAGTATTGCAGGGGGTGACAGATGGTCACAAACCAGTCATAGGCCATCATGGTCCAGAAGCATGTCATCCATACATCCCAAAATGATAAAAATGGACATCTGTGTCAGGCAGCCCACATAGGAGATGGCTCTGCTGTGAGTTTGGATGTTCATGAGCATCTTTGGGACCATGGTGGAGATGAA
>NW_026011611.1:0-2858 GCF_001458135.2 Marmota marmota marmota | reverse complement strand
GGGCCGTTAAAACTGATGGCGCCAGGATGGACAGAAAGGCGCCCACGTAAGAGCCCAGGAGCAGCACCGCCGAGGAGGCGAAGTCCGCCAGCTCCGCCAGAGAGGTGTCCGCGCAGACCAGCTTCAGCACCGGGGCGCTGTCGCAGAAGTGGTTCACCACGTTGGGCCCACAGAAGGGCAGGGGGGCCGTTAAAACTGATGGCGCCAGGATGGACAGAAAGGCGCCCACGTAAGACCCCAGGAGCAGCGCCGCGCAAGTCTGTCTGTTCATGATGAGCGCGTACCGCAGTGGGTTGCAGATGGCGACGTACCGATCAAAGGACATGACCGCCAGGAGGAAAAACTCGGTGGACCCCAAGAGGAAGTAGAAGAAAGACTGCGTGAGGCAGCCCACAAAGGAGATGGCTTTGGTGAGGGAGAAAGTGTTGGCCAGCATCTCAGGCACCACCGTGGAGGTGATGGCCACCTCAAGGAAGGAGAGGTTGGCTACGAAGAAGTACATGGGTGAGTGCAGGCGTCGGTCACAGCACACTAGAAGGATGATCAGGGTGTTGCCGACCAGAGATGTCAGGTACATGAGCAGGAACACAGAGAAAAGAAGAATGTTCACGGGTTTCTCATTCTGAAACCCAAGCAGGATGAACTCAGTGACCCTGGTCAGGTTGCTCCCATCCATGCAGCTTCCACTTCCACCTGTAGTGAAGGAAAGAGGGGTTCATTGCCGTTCCTTGCATATCGCCCTGGAGGCACTCATCCTACCTACATGAATTAAGCCCCTTTTGTTTTTATGGAGGGAATCATAATGAAAGCAAATGATTATTTTCCAGTGTTCAAATAGGCCCTGAGATGAGCCAGGGAAGATAAGAGAACTCATAACTGGGATGCCCTCCTAATAGGAATGAGTCTCATGGACTTTGTGACAACTTCCACCTCTCCTTAGGAAAGCTGTGAACCTCTTTTGATGGGGAATCCAGCGGCTCTCAAGACCTGTGGACAACTGCATGGACATACTGTAGTGCCCCTCACCCTCTCAGAGGCCAAGTATTCATTTACAGTGCTGACAGGCACAGCTGCAATCACACAACTCTACATTAGTGCATAGATACAAAGTGTCTTTTAAAGTTATTTTATTACCAATGAGAAAGAAAAATATTGAAAAAACACAACTATACACAATCACATAATAGGTTGATGACCCCTGAGCACCAACCAACACTGTCAAATTGGCCACTAAAATAGTTAAAGTCAGCCTTGTGCCAACTCCCCATGGAATCTGATGTCACTGTGCATTAAATGTGGATAGAGCATTCAGAAGTAAGGGAAAAGATTGCAAAATACAACTTTTAAAAATAGCACTGTTGCTTATTCTTATCTTGGAATTCAGACAGATAAAGCAAGTGTTCAGGAAGAGGGGTAGAGGAATTGAACCTCTGGGATTTTGCTTTTCTTATGAGTAACAACAAGAACCTAAGATTATGCAGTTGTTCAGAAATCAAGGGCCAGAAGTACAGAGAAAACAGGAACCTGTTGCAGACAGTTTTGTATGTACTAAGTTGTCACGTAGAAATATTTATGTTATGTTATCAAGGTAATCAACTGAAGTTATCCACTCTTATGAGTAGAAGTTTGAAATGAGGCATCATTTCAAATCCCAAATTTCAATACAAACAAAAAATTGATACTGACAGGCTTTGACAAAGCTGACTTTAGGAGAGTGGATATTTTTATTGCTACTTTTCCATAGAGTGATGGATGAGTGTGTTAGAGGCTAGTGGAAAATTTTATCACAAAGGCCCGTGCTGCAAACAAGATAAGCTTTTGTATCTAATTAGGTTTTAGGTTTGGATGCTTGTATGACATAAATATTTATTAGTTTGTTCTTTAATTCACTTTTATTATTACATATTTGTAGCACACTGGAAAGCAAGTAGATGTGCAGATAAATTTCTTATAAGAATATCTCTTCCTCATATCCTTTCTCATTTCAGGATATGAGAAGAAAAAGGATTTGGTTTAAAATGAAGGTTTGTACTATAATCCTTTATAATGACCTTTCCAAATACATTAACATGAGTTCAATATTTTAATTAATAAGCACTGAACGTGTCAGTAAGGTGATGTGGTGAGAAAAACTGCAATCAGTTTCATTCCTGTGATCATGACAGAGGACATGTGAATGGCTGATGGAGAAGTGCAAAGCAACATTTGATTACAGGATGTCACTAGAATGAGATCCTCCTGTGGTCCCCATAGAGCTGGCTTAACTGTGAGCAATCACTGTGTGCCGTGATGTACAGCAAAGTCTGGCAGAGACTGAACACAGGTGGAGAGGTAATGGGGCTCCATCTAGTCAAGCAGAAAACTCTGCATGAGTTCCTCAATAAGTGAAAGCAGATGGAAAAGAAATGGAGAGTCACAGCCATAGAGAGAATATAAAGAGGAAATGGGAACAAAGAACATCTACTCACCCGCTACAGTGTATCAGAAGTTTGTGAGTGTTTGAGGGCATTGCTTCCAGTTTTCTTTACTTTTAAGTGCATGACTTGGGTATGGTCCACAGTGGGAATGCTTCTAAAAGTTATTTCCTTTTTCAGACAGTCTCAAAATGTTAGAAAACAAATTTATGGAGATTACAACTGTGTGTGTGTGTGTGTGCAAGTACATTCGCCTGCGGTGGTGTGCCTTCTCCATATGCCTCTAGGAAGAACTGACATGAAGTCTGTGATCTTGTTCATCTTCAGGTTATTGGAGCTGGAAAGCAGGAGGGAAGCCAAGGTTCAGCAGAGTACAATAGGGACGGGGAAAAATCAGTGATTCCTATAACAAGGAGACAAAGGAAGAGTTTGGCCAGAGGGCTA
>NW_026011610.1:0-2859 GCF_001458135.2 Marmota marmota marmota | reverse complement strand
TTTCAAAAGTAAGCAACTTAGTGAGACCTTGTCTGAAAATAAAAAGGGCTGAGATGTGGCTCAGTGGTAGACTGCCTCTGGTTTCAGTTCCCAGTACTGCAATAAATAAATAAATAAATAAAACTGTTCTAAGAAGTATTGTGCTTTAGGCTATTTTCTATAAGTTTTTCTTAATTGGCCTTTTTCCCCCCCTCTTCAAATGCGTTGGGAAGTTTTAGGAACTAAAACTTGTAAGAACTCCTAGCTGAAGTGAGGGAATTGCTATAATTCCTGAGAAAGTATTAAGGAATAGGTCTTATATACTTTATTTACTAGCATGCACTCAGTTCACATATAAAAATTTGGTGTTCAATAAGTATTTGTTAACAATAAAGGCTTGTACTGAAAGGAAATTTTAAGACTTTTTTTTTTTTTATTGTAAGTGGACATACTACCTTCATTTTATTTATTTATTTAGTTCTATGTGGTTCTGAGGATCAAACCTAATGCCTCACATATGCCAGACAAGCTCTCTACCATTGGGCTACAACCGAAGCTGCAGCCCATTTTAAGACTCTTGTTTAAGGTTTGAGTGGTATCTTTTTTGGTCTTTCTCTCTGATCAAGATATTTAGGCAAGAGACTGTTGGGAGATAATAGAATTATTAAAGAAACTCCTATGAATATGAAGGCAGTCGGCGTGAAATCTGAAGACTACTCTGCTTAGGCTATTAAGTAGCCTGACCGAACGTTGCAGGCCAACTTCCAGTATCACCATGTGAAACACAAACATTAAATGGCTTTAGTTCTCTGACCTGCTTCTGGGGAGAGAGCAGTCTTTGTCCTAGGCAAGTTCTTTTTTTCTTAAAGCAAGTTGTTCTTTTGCAAAAGAAGCCTCTGTAGGGCACAATTTTCCCTACCAGTTATTAGTGCATTATGTTTGTTCCATCAGCTAAATCAATCCTGGCTTGTCCAGCTCTGATCTTTGGTTGATGAAGGACAAGGGTCCTGCTAAAATCAGGATCATCTTTCTCAAGCTTTTAATGTTAGCTCCTGGATGTATAGTAAGATATAGTCTGAATGTGCCTAGGGTGGAGAATCAAAAGTTTTCTTCTCCCTGGTAGAGTAAGGGTCATAGATGTAGACCAGTGATGATAATAGGTTAAGAGGAGCAAGAAGGAAATAACTACATTATTGAGTAAGTAGTTATCTGTACAAGATTCTCTTATTCTCAGAATTGGGGGGAGGGAATAGTTCATTGATATTTGATAACTGACTTGCTTAATATCCTATTCCAGGAATATTCTTAAGTACTATAGGCAAGTGTTTGGCAGAATTTCCTGCATGTAGTCTTTTTCCTTTCTTGGCCTTTTTCTTTTAATTTTTATATTGTTTCCATCTCAGCACGTTTCAGTCTTGACCCACTTGTATCAATAATAACAAACTCACTGGAAGCATTCTTGCAATGGGGAGACAGTATATGAGGTTTGAAAAAAGCCTCCTAATGATTGTGATACTCCTACTTCCACTATGTGGAGAATCCTGGCTGTCAGCCATTATGAGCTAGGCCCTTATCTTTGGAAGCAGCTTTCTTTATCTCTCCCCATGAAGCTGACCTATTGAGTGAGATGACTGCCTGATTCACCTGACAGCTGTCTTTCCAGTGAGGTAACTCTATATATGCCATGCCACTGGAAACCAAAATTCCAACTGCCACACCTCCAGGGTTGGGGAGGAGCTGAGGTAGAAGTTCAAAGATGACTCAGAAGTTTGTAATCCGCCTGTCCCATCAGTGAGTATAACCTGAATGTACTGGATAAAGCCATTCAGCAGCTTTCTTTGGTAGCCTGTAGATGAAATGAGGTACAAAGTCTTGGGTGTGACAGTTCTTAAGCCCCTTCTGTCAAGAGTTATTTACTCAGCTGATGGAGACTAGGATTAGTTAAACTCTTTCCTCTCCCTGTGGCACTTGTCTTTGTGATCAGAGTTGAGGGCTGGAGAGGTAGTTCAGTGGTAGAGTGCTTGCCTAGCTGATACAGGGCCCTGTGTTCGATCACAAGAACAACAAAAATAATAATGTTAAAATAAAAGGAAGTTGAGGTTTTATTTCTTATTCTGCTGCTGAAGGAAATTATCTATACACTTTCTCCTCAAGCTTGACACACTCTTTTCTGTGATTCAGCTCCAGGTAAGAGGATTTTTTATTTTTTTGTATCAAAACTGAATGAACCCAGAGGCACTTAACCACTGAATCAATCCTCAGCCCTTTTTTATATTTATTTAGAGACAAAGCCTTGCTGAGTTGCTCTAAGACTCACTTTGCTGAGGCTGGCTTTGAACTTGCAATTTTCCTGCCTTAGCCTCCTGAGTCATTGGTGTGTATCACTGCACCTGGCTCAGGCAAGAGTTTTGACACTCGATGGTATGTAACAACATTTCTAAGAAACAAATATTTATTGAGCTCATATACGTACAAGGCACTGTTGGAGAGCTTCCATGTAAATTATTTCATGTAGTTCCCTTAACTACTTTGGAATTGACTTCATTTAGATATGCAAAAACTGGGATGTAGAAGTTAGGTCACATAGTCAAGATAACACAGAAGGAAAGTGGCAGAACCTGAATTTAGAACTCACTCCTTAATAACTGCTTCTCCAAACTGCAGATTTGAGTTCAGTAGGTCTGACACCAAGACTGACTGACTGCTTGTCTGCCTGCCTTTTTTCCTGTTTTTTCTTTCTTTCTGATACTAGGGACTGATCACAGGGCCTCATACGTACTAGGCAAGTGCTCTATCCCTGAGCTGCATTCCCATTTTGAGATAGGGTCTTACTATGTTGCCCAAGGTAGACTTGAACTCTTTTTTTTTTTTTTTTTTTAA
>NW_026011609.1:13057-16874 GCF_001458135.2 Marmota marmota marmota | reverse complement strand
AGTGTTTGTGTTAGGGTTAGGGCTAGGATTAGGGCTGGGGCTAATGTCAGGTCTGGGTTTATGGTTATGATTAGTTTATGGTAAGGTCAAGTGTAAGGTTTAGGTTTAGGTTAAGGGTCAGGTTTAAAGCTAGGTATATTTTTAGGGTCAGTGTTTGAGTAGGGTTTGGTTTAGGTTAAGATTTAGGATTAAGGCTTGAATTAGCATTAGGGATAGGGTTAGGGTTCAGGTTAGGGTAAATGATAAGTTTAGGTTCAGGGTTCAGGTTAGGTTTACATAATGAATAGGGCTAGTGTTAGCAATAGAGTTAATGTTAGGCCTAGGATCAGCATTTGGGTTAGGTTTATCCTTAGGGTAATGGATAGGGTTAGAGCTAAGGGTAGGGCTAGGGTTAAGGTTAGAATTAGGACTAGGGTTAGGGTTAGGCCTAGGGTTAGTGTCAGGGTTAGGTTTGGGTAAGTGTTAGCATTTGAGCTAGGATTAGGCTAGCATGAGTGTTAGGTTTAAAGTCAGGGTTAACGTTAGGGTTTGGAATAGGTTTATGTTTAGATTAACGTTAGAGTTCGAGCTAGAATTAGGGTTAGGGCAAAGGTTAGGTTTACGGTTAGGTCTAGGCTTCTTGTTAGGGTTACAATAAGGGCAAAATTTAGGGCTTGGATAAGGGCTACGTTTGTGTGAGCTTTATGGCTAGCATTAGGTCTATGGGAAATGTAAGAGCTGGGGTATGATTATGGTTAGTTTTAGGGTTAGGGTTACAAATGAGTCTAGTTTTCTAGTTAGGTTTTGGGTTAGGATAAGGTATAGAGCTAGGGTTTGTTTTAGGGTAACGGTCATTGTTTGGGTTAGGGTTAGGTTTAGGGTGAGAGCCAGATTTAGGACTAGCATTAGGTGTAGGGATACAGTTAGTTTTTAAGTTAGGTTAAGGGTTATTATTAGGGTTAGTGCTTGTTTTTTTCCTTAAAGATAAGGCTAGATTCATTACTTTATTTAGGATTAGGTTTGGTCTAGTGCTTGTGTTACTGTTAGGTTTAGGTATAGGTTTACCAGTAGGGGTAGGGGTAGGGTTTGCTTTAGTGTTAGTGTCAGGTTTCAACCTAAGGTTAGTGTTAGTGTCAGAATAAGGGTCAGGGTTAGAGTTAGGGATAGAGATAGAATGAGGGCAAGGGTTAGGACTACTAATACTGATAGGGTTTGTGGTAGTCTAAGGATTATGGTTAGGATTAGGGTAGCATTAGGGTGAGGGTTTGGCTTAGGGTAAGGGATAGAGTTAGAAGTAGAGTTAGGGTTGGGTTAGGGTTAGGGATAGGGTTAGGGTTATACCTAAGTTTAGACCTCAAAATAGGGAAAGGATTTGTGTTAGCATTAGGGCTACAGCTAATGAAAGAACTAGGATTCCGATTAGGGCTAGTTCTAGGTTTGGCATTAGGGCAATGTTTAGAGCTAGGTTTAATGTTAGGGTTTGAGTAAGGGTCAGGGTTACTTCTAGGTTTAGGGTTAGGATTCAAATTAGGGCTACATTTAGGGCTAGGTGCAGGGTTAGCATTTGGTTTAGATTAAGGGTTAGGGTTAGGGTTATGACTCAATTTTGTTTTAGGGGTAGGGTACAGTTAGGGCTCGTTTTCCAATTAGCATTAGGGTTAGGGCTAGTGTTGGAGAGAGCTTCAGGCTTAAGGTTATGGTTAGATCCAGGTTTAGGTCTAGGGGGAACCTTTACGCTAGGGTTGGTGCTAGGGATAGAGATAGGATTTGGGTTATGGTAACGGATAGGTTTAGAACTAGAGATAGTGCTAGGGTGAGAGTTAGAGTTAGTCTTAGGGCTAGGGATAGTGTTAGGTTTAGGGTTAGGGCTAAATTAGGGCCAGATTTGAGCTATGGTTTGTTGTAGGTTTAGGCCTAGGTTTAGCGCTAGGTTTAGGGTTAGCACTGGGCTTAGGGTAAGGTATGATGTTACAGCTATATTTAGGGCTAGGGCAAAGCATAAAATTAGGGTTAGGGCTAGGGTTAATGTTAGGGTTATGATTAAGGCTAGGCTTAGGGATAGGATTAGGGCTAGGATTTGTGTTAGGGTTAGGGCTACGATTAGGGATAGGGCTAATATCAGGTCTAGAGTTATGGTTAGGGATAGTTTTAGGCTAAGGATTATGGTCAGGTCTATTGTAAGTGTTAGGTTGAAGGTTAGATTCAGGTTTACAGCTAGGGGTATTATTAAGGTCAGGGTCAGGGTTAGAGTATGTGTTAGGTTAAGAATTAGGCTTAATGCTAAAATTAGCATTAGGGTTAGTGTTAGGGTTAGGATAATGGATATGGTTAAGTTTAGGGTTAAGGTTAAATTTAGAGTAATGTACAGGTTTAGGGTTAGGGATAGGGCTAAGTTTAGGCCTAGGGATAGAATTTGGTTATGGTTAGGGTTAGGGTAATAGATTGGATTAGAACTACAGTTAGGACTAGGGTTATGTTTAGATTAGAGCTATAGTTAGGGTTAGGTCTAGGGTTAGAATTTAGTTACGGTTTTGATTAGTGTAATGGATAAGATTAGAGCTAGGGTTTAGGGCTAGGATTATGGTTAGGATGAGGGCTATGTTTTGGGTTAGATTTCGGGTTAGGACAAGGTTTAGGTTTATGGTTAGGTTTAGGTTAAGTTTTAGGGCTAGGGTTAGGGATAGGGCTAGGGTTAAAGCAAGGGTTATTGCTCTGATTTGTTCTAGGTTTTGATTTAGATTAGGGCTATTCAAGACTAGGGCTAATGATAGAACTAGGGTTATGATTAGGGCTTCTGTTAAGTTTAGCATTATGTCTAAATCTTGTGTGTAGATTAGGTTTAGGTTTAGGGTGATGATTAGAGATAGGGTTCTTGTTACCATCAGAGTCAGGATCAGTGTTACTGATCAGAGTTAAGGATAGACTCAAATTAGGGCTAGGATTAAGGCTAGGCATACAGTTAGGATTTGTGTAAGGGTTAGGATAAGAATTAAGGATATGTCTAATGTCAAGTCTAGGATTATGGTTTGGTTAGGGTTAGCGTTAGGGCTTTGTCACAGTTTTGTTTTACAGCTATGGCTACTTTTAGGATTAGCGATAGTGTTAGTCCTAGTGGTATGGGGAGTTTTAGGCTTCGATTTATTGTTATGTTTAGATCTATGTTTAGGGCTATAGCTATGCTTAGGGGTAAGTTTAGGGCTAGTGTTAGGGTTATTAACAGATAGAGTTAGAACTAGAAATAGGGCTAGGGAGAGAGTTAGATTTAGTCTTAGTGAAAGGGTTAGGGTTAGGTTTATGGTAAGGTCTAGATTTAGGGCTATGGTTAGGGTTAGGGTTAGGGGAAGGGATGGGGTTATAGCTAGGTTTAGGGCTAGGGTGAAGGTTAGAATTAGGGTTAGAGCTAGGGTTAGGATTAAGGCTTTGTTTAGTGCAAGGATGAGGGTTTGTGTTAGAGCTAGGGCTATTAGGGATAGGGTTAATGTCATGTCTAGATTTATGATTAGTGTTAGTTTCAGGGTTAGGTTATGGCTAGGTTTAGTGTAAGGGTTAGGATTAGGTAAGGGTCAGTTTTAAAGCTAGGTTTATTATTAGGGTCAGGTTCTGGGTAGGGTTTGGTTTAGATTAAGTTTTAGGGTTAAGGATTGAATTAGCTTTAGGGTTAGGATTATGGTTATGGTAATGAATAGGATTAGGTATAAGGTTTAGGTTAGATACAGAGTAATGAATAGGGTTAGTGTTAGTGATAGGGTTAGCATCACACTTATGGTTAGCATATGAATTAGGCTCATCTTTTTTTAAAAGAGAGAGAGAGAGAGAGAGAGAGAGAGAGAGAGAGAGA
>NW_026011609.1:0-6007 GCF_001458135.2 Marmota marmota marmota | reverse complement strand
GTGGGTTAGGGTTTGAGACAGGGCTAGGGTTAGGATTAGGGTTAGGGTTATGTTTAGACTAAGGATTAGAGTTTGAGCCTGGTTAGGGCTAGGGCGAGTGTTAGCATTAGGGTTCATTCTAAGGTTATTGTTTGGGTTATGATTAAGGCTAGGTTTAGGGCTAGGATAAGGGCTAGGTTTTATTTGATGTTTAGGGCTAACGTTAGGGCTATGGTAATGTAAGAGCTAGGGGTATGGTTATGGCTAGTGTTAGGGTCAGGGTTATTGATAAGTCTAGTGTTAGGGTTAGGTTTTGGTTTAGGATAAGGTTTAGAGCTTGGGTTTCTATTAGATTAAGTGTCATCATTGGGTTAGGATTAGTTTCATGGTTAGGACCATAAATAAGACTTGCATTTGGTCTTGTGATAGGTTTAGTCTTTATATTAGGTTAACGGTTATTGTTAGGGCTAGTTCTAGGATATTTTATGGGCTAAGGCTAGATTTATGACTTTATTTAGGATTAAGTTTGGTCTAGTGCTAGTGTTAACATTAGGTTTACGTATAGGTTTACCGGTAGGGGTAGTGTTAGGGTTCAGTTTATGGTTAGTGTCAGGTTTAGATCTAGGGTTAGTGTTTGGGTCAGAATAAGGGTCAAGTTTAGGATTAGGGTTAAAGCTATAATGAGGGCTAGGTTTAGGACTAGTAATAGAGTTAGGGTTTGGGGTAGGCTAAGGATTAAGGTTAGGACTAGAGTAGCATTAGGGTGAGGGTTTGGCTTAGAGTAAGGGATAGGATTAAAGGTAGGGTTAGGATTAGGGATAGGATTAGGCATAATGTTAGGGTTAGGGTTAGTCTTAGAGTTAAACCTAGGATTAGGGCTCGGATTAGTGCTAGGATATGTGTTACCATTAGGGCTATGGCTAATGACATAACTTAATTTCTGATTAGGGCTACTTTTTGGTTTACATTAAGGCAATGTTTAAAGCTAGGGTTAGTGTTAGGAGCCGAGTAAGGGTCAGGGTTACTCCTAGGGGTAGGTTTAGCACTCAAATTATGGCAAGGTTTAGGGCTAGGTTTAGGGTTAGTGTTTGGTTTAGGTTAAGGGTTATGGTTAGGTTTATGGCTCTGTTTTGTTTTAGGGCTAGGTTAGGGTTAGGGCTAGTTTTCCAATTAGCATTAAGGACAGGGCTAGTGTTAGGGTGAGCTTAAGGCTTAAGGTTAGGGTTGTATTCACGTTTAGGGATAGGGCAATGTTTAGGACTAAGGTTGGGGCTAGGTATAGGGCTAGATTTTGGGTTATGGTAAGGTATAGTTTTAGAACTAGGGATAGGGCTAGGGTGAGAGAGTTATTCTTAGGGCTAGGGATAGGGTTAGTTTTAGGGTTCGGGCTAAATAAGGGCTACAATTAGTGCTAGGATTAATGTTAGGTTTAGGCCTAGTTTTAGTGCTAGGGTTAGGGTAATGTATGATGTTACAGCTAGATTTTGGATTAAGTCAAGAGATAAAATTAGGGATAGGTCTAGGGTTTAGGTTATGGTTAGGATTAAGGCTAGGCTTAGTGCTAGGATTAGGGCTAGTATTTGTGTTAAGGTTAGGGCTAGCATTACAGCTAGGGCTAATTTCAGGTCTAGGGATTGTTTTAGTATAGGTTTATAGCCAGATCCATTGTAAGGGTTAGGTTGAGTGTTAGGGTCAGCTTTGTAGCTAGGGTCTTATTAGGGTCAGAATCAGGTTTAGGGTTTGTGTTAGGTTAAGGTTTAGTGTTAGGGCTCAAATTAGCATTAGGGTTGGTGTTAGGGTTAGGGTAATGGGTATGGTTAGGTTTAGGGTTCAGTTTAGGTTTCAGGTAATGGACAGCCTTAGGGTTAGGGATAGTGTTAATGTTAGACCTAGGGATAGAATTCAGTTACAGTTATGCTTAGGGTAATGGATAGAATTATAGCTACAGTTAGGGCTAGTGTTATTGTTAGATTAGAGCTATGGTTAGCTTTAGGCCTATGGTTNTTAGGATAAGGTTAGGGCTAGTGTTACGGTTATGGTAACGGATAGGGTTAGAACTAGAAATAGGACTAGGGTACAATTAGTTATTCTTTGGTCTAGCTTTAGGGGTCGGTTAAGGATTAGAACTAAATTATGGTTAGGATTAGTGCTAGGGTTAAAGTTAGGGTTAGGCCTAGGGTTAGGGCTAGGGTTATGGTTAGTGTTAGGGTTAGGGTTAGGGTTAGATTTAGGGGAAGGTATGGGGTTATAGCTAGGTTTAGAGCTAGGGATCAGGTTAGAATTTGATTTAGGGCTAGAGTTAGGGTTCGGGTTAGGATTAAGGCTAGGTTTAGTGCCAGGATGAGGGTATGTGTTAGGGCTAGAGATAAGAGTAGGGCTAGGGATAATGTCAGGTCTAGGTTCAGAGTAAGTGGTAGTTTTATGGTTAGGTTATGGCTGGGTCTAGTGTAAGGGTTAGGATTGTGGTAACGGTCAGGTTGAGAGCTAGGTGTTTTATTAGGGTCAGTGTCAAGGTGTGGTTTGGTTTAGGTTAAGGTTTAGGGTCAAGTCTTGTATTAGCATTAGGGTTTGATTTGGATTCAGGTAATGGATAGAGTTATGTTTAAGGCTAATGTCAGAGTAATTGATAGGGTTATTGTTAGCGATAGGGTTAGAGTTAGGCCTAGGGTTAGCATTTGGTTTAGGCTTATCCTTAGGGTAATGGATAGGATTAGAGCTAAGGTTAGGGCTAGGGTTAAGGTTAAGTTTATGGCTAGGGTTAGTGTCAGGGTTAGGTTTAGGGTAAGTATTAGGGTTTGAGCTAGGGTTAGGCCTAGAGAGAGGGTTAGGGTTAGAGTCATGGCTAGGGTTAGAGTTAGGGTTAATATTATGATTAGGATAAGGGTTAGAGTTTGAGCTAGTTTTTGGACTAGGGCGAGGGTTAGGGTAGGGTTAGGTCTACGGTTATAGTTAGGGTTACAATTATGGGTAGGTTTAGGGCTAGATAAGGGCTAGGTTCGTGGGATGTTTATGTCTAGTGTCAGGCCTATGTGTAATGTAAGAGCTCGGGTTATGGTTATGGCAAGTATTAGGGTTAGGGTTATGGATAAGTCTTGTGTTCTAGTTAGGTTTTGGGTTAGGATAAGAATTAGAGCTAGCTTTTGTTTTAGTGTAACTGTCATTGTCGGGTTAGGGTTAGGTTTGTGGTAAGGGCCAGATTTAGGACTACTGTTGTGTCTAGGGATAGAGTTAGTCTTTAACTTAGGTTAACAGTTATTGTTAGGGCTAGTGCTAGGTTTTTGTTTTTGGCTAGGTCTAGATTTATGACTCTATTTAGAATTAGGTTTGTTCTAGTGCTAGTGTTACTGTTAGGTTTGGGTATTGGTTTACCAGTACAGGTAGGGTAAGGGTTTGCTTAAGGTGTCAGGTTTAGACCTAGGATTAGTGTTAGTGTCAGAATAAGGGTCAGGGTTAGAGTTAGGGTTATAGCTAGAATGAGGGTTAGGTTTAGAACTAGTAATTGAGATATGGTTTGAGGTAGGCTAAGGATTATGGTTAGGACTAGGGTAGCATAAGGATGAGGGTTTGGCTTAGGGTAATGCATAGGGTTAGAGGTAGATTAAGGGTTAGGTTTTGGGTTAGGGTTAGGTTTAGGTTTAGGGTTAAACCTAGGTTTAGGGCTCGAAATAGGGCTAGGATTTATGTTAGCATCAGGGCTACAGCTAATGAAAGAACTAGGATTCTGATTATGGCTAGTTCTTGAGTTAGCGTTAGGGCAAAATTTAGAGCTAGTGTTACTGTTAGGGTCCGAGTAAGGTTTAGGGTTTTTCTAGGGTAAGAGTTAGGACTCAAATTAGGACTATGTTTAGGGCTATGTGTAGGGTTAGTGTTTGGTTTAGGTTAAGGGTTAGGGTTAGGGTTATGGCTCAATTTTGTTGTAGGTCTTGAGCACTGTTAGGGCTATTTTTTCAATTAGAATTTGGGTTAGGGCTAGTGTTAGAGTGAGCTTTAGGCTAAAGATTAGTGTTAGAACCAGGTTTAGGGCTAGGGTGAAACTTAAGGCTAGGGTTGGGGGTAGGGATAGAGATAGGGTTTGGGTTATGGTAACGGACATATTTAGAACTATGGATAGGGCTAGGGCAAGAGTTAGAGTTAGTCTTAGGGCTAGGGCTAGTATTAGGTTTAGGGTTACGGCTAAATTAGGGCTAGATTAGAGCTATGGATAGTGGTAGGTTTAGGCCTAGGTTTAGGGCTAGGTTTAGGGTTAGCATTGGGCTTAGGGTAAGGTATGATGTTACAGCTACATTTAGGGCTAGGACAAAGCATAAAATTAGGGTTAGGGCTATGGTTAATGTTAGGGTTATGATTAAGGCTAGGCTTAGGGATAGGATTAGGGCTAGGATTTGTTTTCTGGTTAGGGCTAGGATTAGGGATAGGGCTAAGGTCAGGTCTAGTGTTATGGTTAGGGATAGTTTTAGGCTAAGGATTATGGCCAGGTCTATTGTAAGTGATAGTTTGAAGATTAGGTTCAGGTTTACAGCTAGGCGTTTTATTAGGGTTAGAGTCAGGGTTAGGGTATGGGTTACGTTAAGGATTAGGCTTAGGGCTCAAATTAGCATTAGTATTAGTGTTAAGGTTAGGGCAATAGATATGGTTAAGTTTAGGGTTAAGGTGAGAATTAGAATAATGGACAGGTTTAGGGTTAGGGATAGGGTTAGGTATAGACCTAGGGATAGAATTTGGTTAGGGTTATGGTTAGGGTAATAGATTGGATTTGAGCTACATTTAGGACTAGGGTTATGGTTAGGTTAGACCTTTGTTTATGGTTAGGCCTAGGGTTAGAATTTGGTTAGAGTTTTGGTTAGGTTAATGGATAAGATTACAGCTAGGGATAGGGCTAGAATTATGGTTAGGATTAGGGCTATGTTTTGGATTAGATTTTGGATGAGGACAAGGTTTAGATTATGGTTAGTTTAGGTTAAGTGTTAGGGCTAGGGTTAGGGTTAGGGCTAGGGTTAAAGCTAGGGTTAGGTTTCTGATTGCTCTAGGTTTTGAGTTAATTTAGGGTTATTTGGGACTAGGGATAATGTTAGAACTAGGGTTATGATAAGGGCTAGTGTTACGTTTAGCATTAGGTCTAAATCTAGTGTGTAGATTATGTTTACGTTTAGGGTGATGATTAGAGATAGGGTTCATTTTACCATCAGAGTCAAGATCAGTGTTATGGATCAGAGTTAGGGATAGACTCAAATTAGGGCTAGGGTTAAGGCTAGGTGTAGGTTAGGGTTTGTGTAAGGGTTAGGGTAAGAATTAGGGATAGGGCTAATATCAAGTCTAGGATTATGGTTTGGTTAGGGTTAGCCTTAGGGCTTTGTCACAGTTTTGTTTTCCAGCTAGGGCTACTTTTAAAATTAGCGACCCTGTTAGTGCTAGTGTTATGGTGAGTTTCAGGCTTAGATGTATTATTATGGTTAGATCTCGGTTTAGGGCTATGGCTAGGTTTAGGGCTAAGTTTAGAGCTGGTGTTAGGTTTATTAACGGATAGAGTTAAAACTAGAAATTGGGCTACGGTGAGAATTAGAGTTAGTTTTAGGGCTAGGGTTATGGTTAAGTTTAGGGTTAGGGCTAAATTAGGGCTAGACGTAGGGCAAGGATTAGTGTAATGGTTATGTCTAGGGTTAGAGTTAGGGTTAGGAGAAGGAATGGTTTTATAGCTAGATTTTGGGCTAGCGTGAGGGTTAGAATTAGGATTAGAGCTAGGGTTAGGATTTAGGCTATGTTTAGTGCTAGGATGAGGGTTTGTGTTAGGGCTAGGCCTAGTATTAGGGATAGGGTTAATGTCACGTCTAGATTTATGGTTAGTGTTAGTTTTAGGGTTAGGTTACGGCTAGGTCTAGTGTAAGGGTTAGGTTTAGGTAAGGGTCAGGTTTAAAGCTAGGTGTATTATTAGGGTCAGGGTCTAGGTAGGGTTGGTTTAGGTTAAGTTTTAGGGTTAAGGGTTGAATTAGCTCTAGGGTTAGGGTTACGGATAGGGTAATGGACAGGGTTT
>NW_026011608.1:0-2859 GCF_001458135.2 Marmota marmota marmota | reverse complement strand
AAAATCAACTTCAAGCCTAAGTTAATCAAAAGGGATAAAGAAGGCCACTATATACTGTTAAAAGGAACCATCCACCAACAAGACATAACAATTATCAATATGTATGCACTAAACAATGGTGCTGCAACGTTCATAAAACAAACTCTCCTCAAGTTCAAGAGTCAAATAAACCACAACACAATAATTATCAGTGACTTCAACACACTGCTCTCTTCATTAGACAGATCCTCCAGACAAAAGCTGAATAAAGAAACTATAGAACTCAATAACACAATCAATAACCTAGACTTAACTGACATATATAGAATATATCAACCATCATCAAGTGGATACACGTTCTTCTCAGCAGCACATGGATCCTTCTCAAAGATAGACCATATTTTATGCCAACTCTTAGTAAATATAAAGGTGTGGAGATAATACCATGCATCTTATCTGATCATAATGGAATGAAACTGGAAATCAATGATAAAAGAAGGAAGGAAAAATCCTGCATCACCTCGAAAATGAACAATATGTTACTGAATGATCAATGGGTTACAGAAGACATAAAGGAAGAAATCAAAAAATTCTTAGAGATAAATAAAAATACAGACACAACATATCGGAATCTATGGGACACAATGAAAGCAGTTTTAAGAGGGAAATTCATTTCCTGGAGTTCATTCCTCAATAAAAGAAAAAACTAACAAATAAATGAACTCACACTTCATCTCAAAACCCTAGAAAAGGAAGGGCAAAACAACAGCAAATGTAGCAGAATGCAAGAAATAATTAAAATCAGAGCTGAAATCAATGAAATTGAAACCAAAAAAAACCATTGAAAAAATTGATAAAACTAAAAGTTGGTTCTTTGAAAAAATAAATAAGATTGACAGACCCTTAGCCATGCTAATGAAGAGAAGAAGAGAGAGAACTCAAATTACCAACATACGGGATGAAAAAGGCAATATCACAATGGACACTACAGAAATACAGAAGACAAGTAGAAATTATTTTGAAACTCTATATTCCAATAAAATAGAAGATAGTGAAGATATCGATAAATTTCTTAAGTCATATGATTTGCCCAGATTGAGTCAGGAAGATACACACAATTTAAACAGACCAATAGCAAAGGAGGAAATAGAAGAAGCCATCAAAAGACTACCAACCAAAAAAAAGCCCTGGACCGGATGGATATGCAGTGGAGTTTTACAAAACCTTCAAAGAAGAATTAATACCAATATTTTTCAAGTTATTTCAAGAAATAGAAAAAGAAGGAGATCTTCCAAATTCATTCTATGAGGCCAACATCACCCTGATCCTGAAACCAGACAAAGACACTTCAAAGAAAGAAAACTACAGACCAATATCTCTAATGAACATAGATGCAAAAATCCTCAATAAAATCCTGGCAAATCGAATACAAAAGCATATCAAAAAAATTGTGCACCATGATCAAGTAGGATTCATCCCTGGGATGCAAGGCTGGTTCAATATACGGAAATCAATAAATGTTATTCACCACATCAATAGACTTAAAGATAAGAACTACATGATCATCTCGATATATGTAGAAAAAGCATTCGACAAAGTACAACATCCCTTTATGTTCAAAATACTAGAAAAACTAGGGATAACAGGATCTTACCTCAACATCGTAAAAGCTATATATACTAAGCCTCAGGCTAGCATTATTCTGAATGGAGAAAAACTGAAGGCATTCCCTCTAAAATCTGGAACAAGACAGGGATGCCCTCTATCACCACTTCTATTCAATATAGATCTCGAAACACTGGCCAGTTCAATTAGACAGATGAAAGAAATTAAAGGCATAAAAACAGGAAAAGAAGAACTTAAATTATCACTATTTGCAGACGATATGATACTATATCTAACAGACCCAAAAGGGTCTACAAAGAAACTATGAGAATTAATAAATGAATTCAGCAAAGTGGCAGGATATAAAATCAACACACATAAATCAAAGGCATTCCTGTATATCAGCAACAAATCTTCTGAAATGGAAATGAGGACAACCTCCCCATTCACAATATCCTCAAAAATATAAAATAAAATACTTGGGAATCAACCTAACAAAAGAGGTGAAAGATTTATACAATGAAAACTACAGAACCCTAAAGAGAGAAATAAAAGAAGACCTTAGAAGATGGAAAAATATACCCTGTTCATGGATAGGCAGAACTAACATCATCAAAATGGCAATATTACCCAGATTTCTCTATAGGTTTAATGCAATGCCAATCAAAATCCCAAAGGCATTTCTTGTAGAAATAGATAAAGCAATCATGAAATTCATATGGAAAAATAAAAGACCCAGAATAGCAAAAGCAATTCTAAGCAGGAAGTGTGAGTCAGGCGGTTTAGTGATACCAGATTTCGAACTATACTACAGAGCAATAGTAACAAAAACAGCATGGTACTGGTACCAAAACAGGCGGGTGGATGAATGGTACAGAATAGAGGACACAGAGACCAATCCACAAAATTACAACTTTCTTATGTTTGATAAAGGGGCTAAAAGCATGCAATGGAGGAAGGATAATATCTTCAACAAATGGTGCTGGGAAAACTGGAAATCCATACACAAAAAAATGAAACTGAATCCCTTTCTCTCGCCACGCACAAAAGTTAACTCAAAATGGATCAAAGAGCTTGATATCAAATCAGAGACCCTGTGCCTGATAGAAGAAAAAGTTGGCTCCGATCTACATATTGTTGGGGCGGGCTCCAAATTCCTCAATAGGACACCCATAGCACAAAAGTTAATAACTAGAATCAACAAATGGGACTTACTCAAACTAAAAAGTTTTTTCTCAGCAAGACAAACAATAAGAGAGGTATATAGGGAGCCTA
>NW_026011607.1:0-2859 GCF_001458135.2 Marmota marmota marmota | reverse complement strand
TTAAAGTTAGCCATGCAGGTCTTTTATGATCAAACCAGGAGGAAACATGAAGGGACCTAAGAAAGGAGAAAAGAGGGCCAAGAGACCAATACAATTATTGACTGCAGCTCTTCATGGCCACCCTCTTTTCTTCCCCACAGAACCCTTGAGCCTCTGTAGGTGTCTGTCATCATTACAGAAAGTGAGGGCACTAGAAGAAAATCTGCCCAATTAGGGGCAGGCTTCCAAAGACTTCTTGCCCGGTATGTGGCAGGAGAAGCCACTGGAAAGTGAAGCACATGCCTGAACCCCAGTGGCTGGGGAGGCTCAGGCAGGAAGATTGTAAGTACAAAGCCAGCCTCAGCAAAGTAGCAAGGCCCCAAGCAATTCAGGAAGACCCTGTCTTTGAATAAAATATAAAAATGGTTGGGGATGTTGCTTAGTGGTTAGTTTCCCCTGACTTCAGTCTCTGGTAACCCCTACCATAAAAACCAGATTTGCATTCCCCAAAAGATGCTCTGTCCTCACCACCCTTGCCATGGAGACAAGTTTTTAGTTGGGGGTTTTTAGCACTTTCTGGTGGAGGAAATTTCTGGTTTTTGGAACTGCTCAATGTATCTAATATTTCTCTGTCTCTTGGTATATCAATTTTATGGTGATAGTTGTATCTTGTTGTTTTTCTCATAGGGCATTTGCCTCTAAATGATTTCCTCTATTTCAGATATTGAGGCCCCCTGGATAGAGCTTAACTCATAATCAAGAGCATTTCACTGACAGCAAGTATGGGAGATACCTACCCTTATCAGCAGAAAGTAGGTATTAGTCACCCTTGTCCCAGATATGATTTAGGGTCTTGAACCTTGGCAGGGGGTATTAGGTAGCAGTTAGTAGTGACCAGTGAAAAGCAAACCAATAACATGGCAAGGTCATGGGTTTCCTTTAAAGTTACTTTTTTGGTTTTCTTTACGTTACTTTTAAGGCAAATGGGTAAACAGATAACTTACAGAAAAACAACAAGTGTGGAAACCTTAAAGAATAAACAGGTAAAAGAGGACCAATCAAGATATATATCCAGAAAGAAAGATTAATGGGGGCTATTCTAATTCTTGACAGGGTCAATTGGGGTCATTGTAAAGCTAGAAATTATGGCCATAGGTGTCCCAATATATTTCAGAAGAAAAATTTTCTCAGTAGTGCAGGGGCTGTAAGGTGAATTCTGCCTTGTCATTAACCTGAGTATTCCTATTAACAGAAAACTGACTTGTAGATGAGGTCCTCTGAACAAGAAGGCCACCATGACAGTTCTGGAGAGGACCAACTAAGGACAAAACTCCACCACCCAACACGAAGGAGGAGAACACCATATTGGCAAAGAGTGCTGAAGGCAGACCCAGTTCTCAAGGCAACCACAAAACACCAAAAAATTCATAGATAGCAGTATTTCCTGTTGTTCTTTGCTGGGAGTGCTCTTTGTTTGAGTCTTAATTTAGTTTTACTACTAATAAAATTCTCTTTTCTGGTTTTCAGTGACTGACTCAAAGTCTTATTTCTTCAGAACAGAAGAACTGGGGTTTGGAGCTTTAGCCCCCCCACCCCCAGTCTCCTACGACAGGAGAGACTCCTGGCCATCTTTGGCCAGGAGAGTCCCCAGTAGGAAATAGGAGATTTGAGGTGATGCCAAGATAGGTTTTCTTGAAAAGGTGGGGAGCTCTGCCCTGAGCTATCAGAAGTCTCCAAGAGTTGGGTTCCACTGAGCAGCCTGGTTCCCAGCACAGGTGAGGTGTGGGGAGGGGCCAGCTGTGTAAGCATCTTCACTCCAGGGTTCTGGCTACCTTATCTCTAAGCAGGCCAGCACCTGGATGTGTGACAGTGAATCCCTGAATCTCCCAAACAGAAACCTCTTGAGATATGCCCATCTTGGGAAAAGAGACACAGTTGTTGGCCAGTTGGTGGTGTTTCCTCTGTCCCTCATGGGCAGTGTTTTGCAATAGATTGTCTTGCCTGGCTTCTCTATGCATATAGGACTAGTTTATACCCCAGAGGGTTGCAGGGGTCAGGTAGCCCAGTCCAGAGGATTGTGGGGTGCCCATAACAACCAAATCTTTTTAGGAGAAGGATACCAGTCCAGTCTCAATAGGAGTAAACATCAAAGGAGATTTGCAGTGCCTTTTCTTCATGGTGCTCATAGGCCCACTCTCACTTCTGTAGCCAGGCCTCTCACACCTGCCCTGTCCCCATGAAAATAGATGCTTCCTGTGTCTCCTCCCTTCCCTTCCCCTCCAAACTCCCCCCAATGTTACAAGTCACCCAGAAGGATAGCCTCACATTAAGACACAGAGTGCACACAAGCCAGACGTAGCACAACTGTCCATCAACAGAATCAGGATGCATAACTTATGAGACTCTCAGGCACAAAATTTAATGCAGGAACAGTGAGTAAACAGGCTACATACAACCAGAAGATGACTCACAAAATACTGAGTGGAATGAACAATTCAAAACCAGGAGACATACAATTACTCTTTGGGGTGTGAGGACACGGTAATGACAAAATCCAGGGCCTAGGCCACCATAGGGATGTAGCAAGTAGGTCAGGAATAATATGTGTGTGATTCTATGTTGCTGGGGATGCTGTAGGTCCTGACTGGGGAGGTGGGTGTCAGCCCACTCATGTTATAATTCATCAATCTCCACAGATACATTTCATGTATTTGCATATGTATTTTATTTCACAAAGATCACACAAAAATAAGCCACCCCACCTTTAGGCCTGTGTTGGTCTTCTCAGGGCACTGGCCCCCTCATGTCTTGCTCAGATGGTCTTAGTGGGGAAGACAGGGTGAGGAGCTGCCAGATCCAGAGGACAAACAACTCAGGTGG
>NW_026011606.1:0-2859 GCF_001458135.2 Marmota marmota marmota | reverse complement strand
GAGTATAGTAAGTCTTATTGTTTGGAATTTGAGAATCGCAGATGACTGAATCTGTTTCATTTATAAAATACCCAGCTTTTATAAACAATCTGTTTAAGGACTCATGTCTCCTCTGAATTCGTGGTCACTTAAACTTTATTCAAGTCCAAGAGCCATACACTTTTCAACATTCTGAATCACACCTCCCTTGGCTTTGACCTAAAATATATTTTACAGGAAGTTGTATTATAGTTCTTAACATCATTAAAAACTACAGGGATATGAATAGCTCTTTTCTTTGCCCCAAGGCCTTGGGTTCCCCTCACCAACCCCCATTGTATGAAATACAATAGAATCATATTACTTATAGAAACCTAAAGAGAAAATAATGATAGCTGACATTTACTGAGTTTCCATGGAGCTTCCATGTACATTTTCTCATTTCCTCCACAGAAGAACCTTAAGGAGGAAAGTGGTATATTATCCTTGCTTTACAAATGTGAAAACAAAGGCTTAATTATGATACTGGCCAAGATCACACAACCCATAACTGACAGAGCTGGAGCTCACAGGTAGAGTTGTTGGATTATCAAGGTCAGGCTCTTAACAACTATCTCACTATTAAATAATAGGAGTGAGTATTTATACACTTTGAAATACCTTCACATGAGGGGACAGATGTTAATGATCTTGATTTAATTATTTGTAAATCATAACATCACTTTATACCTCATCAATACAGATAATTATAAATTATAATTTATATATAATATACTATAGTCAGTTTCTAACTAAAAAAAATACTTTCACCTGCCTTTAAACAGGGTGAAATAACAAGCTAGGCAATATTATGGAGTTTTGTTAGAGTCTGTAAACAAGTCAGGATGGCGCCTGGCAAATGCTAGAGTCTGTAAACAAGTCTGGATGGCGCCTGGCATTTTGCCAGAGGGAGTGGTTTGAGAAGTAACAAAAGCGAGACATTAAGTGTGTAGATTCCTTATTGGTTGACTGCTGTATCTAGTTTATGCTAATTAAGATAACCTGTGTGAAATGTATAAATATCGCTCCGGTCCTACAATAAATGCTCCTACTCCTTCTGTATCAATGTACACAAGTTGTTCGTCACCTCCCGGTTATTTTGCTGCAGCCAGACTGCGGCAGAGTTTCCTGGTAAACTGATTATCTTTGTTTTCCTCACTGACAGACCTCAGTGGGAAGGTCATTTCTTGCTGCCAATCCTTTCTTCTTGCCTAGTCTCCAGAGTGTTTCAAGAAATCATGCTTTTGTGGGGTCTCTGGCATCTCACCCTATTTATAATCCTCAGCCTGTAGACATGTCTCAGTTTCTGAGTCTAGTAAACAAGAAAAGGAGCTACTGTCTCTCCTGTGAAAATCTGCTAGTGGGCAGAGAGAGCTTACACACAGGATGGGGAAACAGGATTGAGTTCCCCTCGGCCCCTGACCCTCTGAAGTCTTCATGGCGTGTAGACTGAGTGTTGTGGGTAGTGAGAGACTCTCTGAGGGTTGAGATCTCCTCTGGTCATCTGGCTTTGTCACTTAAATACTCAGCTATAAAGATGTAAGGACATTTGAAAATGCTTCTTACAGGGCATATATCTCAAAATTTACAAATACAGAGATAGATGAGGCATGTTTCCCATGATGATCTTTCAATCCAGACATTAGTTTATTCATTTATTTACTTGAGAAAGTGTACTGCAGCTTTTTTTAGGCCCAGCTAGGCTCATGCTGCTTATATTTGTCAACACTGCAGTTTATTTCAGGAACAACTGGGTGGTCCTGTCACATAAAACCTGATAGTGTCACTTCATCTGGGGACTGAGGGATGGCAATCTGAATCCTTCTCAATGGGTAAACAACATGGTGGTGCCCTGATGTAGATCAACACGACCATAATGCAGATGCAGCTGCTGTTTACTAATTAACAATGCACTAGAAATATCACTGAACACAGTGAAACAAGAGAAAGATGTGCAAGGTTATAGGTTTGATCCCTTGCACCAAAAAATTAAAAATAAAAAAATAAAAACAGACAAGAATGGATGTAGAGATAAAGGCCTTGGAAAGAAGAGATAAAATAAATGAACATTATGAAATGTAATTGAAAATGTAAACACCCAAACTACAAACAACAAAATAATGTGGTAAGATGTTGGCAAATGCCAAAATGATCCTAAGTTAACAGGCAGCACCTAAGAGCTGCCTTGGATTATTGTCACTGGGCCACCTGTTTGTCTCAGGGGAAGGCTAACCACAGGATCCTTTAGACCATCTGATTTTAAAATATGTTTGTCCTCCCAATTCTGAAAATTCTCTTCCAGGCCATGTCCTTAAATTACCCATTTGAATCTTCCTGAACTGATACAAATAATATAGGAAGCTGATTAAGCACTTTCCTAAGCAGCCAATTTAAAAAAACCAAAACAAGAAACCCAAAATCCCTCCATGGAATTTTTAGCATGTTTATCATCTGAGGACCACCAGCTGGACTCAGTTTGTCCCCTATGCTGAAATAGAGGTGGTCCTGAGTCTTTTCAACCAATGTGAATTGGGGTTTCTGAGCATGATTAAAAAAAAAAAAGCAACTTCGAGAGAAAGTTTTGTCACAGCCATTTCAATAATCATTGTCCCTGTGTCTCTTACAATAATGCTTGAAATCAGATGGAGTTGACCCAGTGAGAGGCCAGGATTATAGAAATCTGCTTAGAATTGGATTGAGTCCAGCAGAGCTACTGCAGGAGAAATGTGTTCCACAGAGTGCCCTTCAGAGAACCTCTCCTTAGCCAGACTGCAAACCTTTGACATCTTTTCACTTGATACGTGACCACCTGGAATTCATTTAAACATGGCTGTGAATATA
>NW_026011605.1:0-2859 GCF_001458135.2 Marmota marmota marmota | reverse complement strand
AGGTGCGTTTTATCTGACAGATGCTTTTTAAAGAAGACCGATTTCCTTGCCTTTTCAGAAGCAGCAATGCACACAGTTTTATATGTGGGCATTGTGTATCAGGACTTGTTCATTAGGCTGGCAGCAGAGGGGCACAGGGAAACACAGAAAGATGGAAGCAAGTGCTCAAAGATTTACATTTTGATGTAAGCCACTGGTGTGTGTGCATCTTCTGGCTGTACTATAGGAATATTTTAATTCACTGGGAACATGCATTATTGCTAATATCTTAGTAGTAGAAATCTGTTAATGAAACAAGCTTGGTGTATTCTGTTGCTGTTTCATTTTAAATTGAGCATTAAGGGAATGAATTGTTTTAGTTGTAACTCTGCCAATATGTCTATCTAGAGGCCTGTTGCCATTTCTGTCTTCAGTGAAATTTTTGTCCCCAAGAAAGGATAACAGATTGAGTTGGTGTAGTGTATTCTTGGTTATCAAAAAATACTCATGTAGCTTCGGGATTTTGAATTGGTGAATATTCATGATGTGTGGAAAAGCACACACCACAATCTCAATCACACAAAATGGGATATTGTGTATATATGCATACAACCTAGAGGGACACGTCCAACTAAGCTTCTTGTGACTGGATGACTTTGTTCTTTGCTTGTGTGTGTGTGTGTGTTTTTTTTTCCTGTAATGTACAATTTACTTTTAAAAAATAAAAATTATTAAAAAAAAATAGTGGTTTCTGTTGCTCAGTTTGGCAACAAATTATATGATCCACCCACTTAGTCCCTGGCTCCTTTGTCCTTCTACCCTCCTCTTTATGCAACCACAGAGATTTTACCCATTTTTTATGATTGAAAAATTCCTTCCTTTGAAGATAACTTCAGGATTTTCATCTACTTTTCCTGAGCCCATAATTTCCATGTAGATATTAAAACAATGACCTCAGTGCGGGTAGACGTGACACAGACTGACCCTCCCCATCACCCACTCTTGCACCCACAAAAGTGTCAGCTGAGTATTTATTGAACCCAATCCCAAAACTAAAGAAAGATAGGAAATATTTGTTCTCTTGTTGGAAATTAAAAGTGTATTTGCACATGCTGCCAGGGTTCCTCTGGAAACCATCCAGGGATCGTTCCCAAAATTCCATTTCCAGGTGTGTGCTTCTTTAAGGAAATATTGTGCGGCAGGGAAGGAACACGCTGTGCATGGTGTCATTGGTTGTAGGTGTTGCTATGGTAGATCGGCCTTATTAGCACATAGCAAAGGGAAGAGTCACAGGGGAAACACAACATGAGCGGGTGGCATGCACACTCCACCACCTGAAGAAGCCATAACAGGTAACAGACATTTCTAGAGTGTGGGCATTGAAGTCTGGCTCTCTAGGCTGCAGACCTGCAGCAAACCAGGCTGGTAGAGAAGAGGTGCTCTGTTCTGGGATTGGGGAACAAGTCCATATTTCTGCTGGGTCCTGGAGCTCCGCTACAGCCTGTTTTACTCCAATCTTAACCCTAGAGAGAACGGGGTTCCTGCTTCTTTTGGGAGCCTGAGAAGCTTGGCCATCTGGTAGTTGCAGTGTCAATGGGTACAAAGGAGACAAGCCAGAAGCTGTGGTTGACAGAGGCCGACACGGCAGCCCCTGGAGATGGGCAGCTTGTTCAGAGTGAAAGCTTGGGCTGATTCATAAATTGCACCCGTGAGGAGAAGAGGGACCAAGTCCCGTGGGAATTTCTGTACCAGCGTGCACATATTCACCCAGCATGCACAATGCTAGATATTGTTCAGCTCAGATGGCAGATCAGATTAGAAAAGGGAGTCTGTCTTGGGTCAGATGTCCCCAAACACAGACTCTGGGATGGAAATTCTGGAAGATATGATTTACTTAGGAGGCAATCTCAGAAAGCAAGCCCGGGAGTGGGCAGTTGAAATGGGGAAGGGAGATAGTTGTTAAAGGGTGTGCTAGGGAGTGGATTACTGCTGTGGGCAATGGAGGACCCTCTAGGAAATTCTGGAGCATGCCTCAACATTGCCTGTGAGGGGGTGGAGGAGGAGTTTTTATCCACCAACTCCTGCCCCTCCTGGCATAGGATGCCCCCTACATCCTAAATTTCTGGCATCCTGGCCTGAAAAAACCCTTTCCAGGTGACCTCTGGGGTGGACCAGGAGTACAATTGGAGCAATAAGAGTGTCTCTGAAGAGAGTTCCAGTCTCCCTTCTGGAAGAGGAGAGAGAGAAGGCAGCAAGAGAAAAGTGAGGCTGGGAGATTGGTCTACATCAAAGTCCAGAAATATAGCCTGAGATGCATGTAGCTCAGCCATAGAGCCTAGCATGTGTGAGGCTCTGGGTTCACTCCTCAGTTCTGGGGGTGGGGGAGTCTAAACCTAGGTTTCCAGGGATGGGGTGCTTCCCCTTCCCTCCTCCTCCACTCATACACCTGCTCCCTCCTGCCCACCCACACTACACACCCAGTTATAGGGGTGGACAGGAAAACCAGAGGTGAAAAGCTTTTTTTCGATACTGATAGACACAGAAAAGACCATTTATGGTAGCCACATACAGAATTTTAGAAAGGGAATCCTAAAATAATTCCACTAGGGCTTCAACTTGTAGGCTGCTTTCATTGGGGGCAGTGTAATCCAGTGGCTAGAAGAAGGTCCAGTTCCTCCCTTGTGTTATAACTGTGTAAATTTAGACGAGTTGTTTCTTCTTCTTCTCCTTCTCCTTCTTGTTTTTTTTTTTTTTTTTTTTTTTTTTTTTATGTGGTTACTGGGGATGGAACCCAGGTCTTGCATTGCTAGGCAATGTGCTCTACCACTGAGGTATACCTCTGATCATCTTTTTATGTTGAAGTTTCCATTACCTAAAGGG
>NW_026011604.1:0-2859 GCF_001458135.2 Marmota marmota marmota | reverse complement strand
GGCACTTCCCAATTGATGCTGATGGTGCTGGTCTATAATCAACACTTTGAGAATTGCTATGTATACCATTCTAGGACCTTCTTTACTCTTTAAGTTACCTAAAGACCTTCTGTGGCTTACTATATGCTGGTCTACAGGTTATTTTTGAGCCACAGTTTACATTTGAACCAATATATTATAGAAGCCTAATAAATAGTTCGGAATAGATTCATAATCTGCCCTTACTCTCTCACCTGTTCAAATGTTAACAGAATTAGAGGCATAGTGACTCCAGATTATTATAGGCTATTAGTTCACTATTACATAAGAAGAAGTTGGTTCAATTAGAAAAATAGATCTCATGTCCTATTATCATTTAATAAACTTGGTGATAATCAGTGGGGAATTCCACTAACAAATTGAATATTCATTCATTCTACTTTCAAAATAATCAATCCAGGAGGAAATAAGAACCTGAAAAATACCCTTCAAAGGAAAAAAATCACAAAGATCGCTTGTGACATGTGGTCAGGGAACAGCATGGTGGGAAGGTGTGTTGACACAGCCCTATTCCAGGACCCAAGCTGCCCCAGGTCCTTTGTCCAGAGGGATCCATCTGTGCTGCCGGGCAGCTGAATCCACATGTGAATTTTCCTCTTCCATTGCTGAAGAGCCATCCTTGTGAATCCATGCATATTGCCAGCTTTGTTAGCATGTTAGCATCCTGTGATGCTGGCTCTGCTCGTCCCCATATCCCTAGCCCAGGGATGAGAACACCTGCTACTCAGAGTCTCATGTTGGTAAGTCACTTTTCCAGGCCTTAGATCCCTCACCTAAAAAAATCAAGGATTGAGATCATGCTTCCATGGGTCAAGGATGAAGAATATTGACATCTTTCTTAAGATTTAAATAATTGTCCATAACTTACCAAGTCCCTCTATCTTAAAAACAGCACCTATGTAAAATAAGTTGGACCAGTCACCACCATCCAAAAACTGAACAGCGCCAGTTAAATCACAAGTAAGAAATGTAGAGTGGATACAGATTATGGTTCTTAACTTGATTGTGAAAATCTCATAAACAGCTTTAGATCATCTCTCTAAGAAAAATGTATTTACTGTACTTCTCCAAATTTCCTATGGTGTTAACAACTAAAGGACCCCAGAGTAAGAGCCATGCCCAAAATAGTCAAATGGTAAATATTGGACACCTGTTATGATGGTATGACAAGTCTCAAGGAAGGAACCAAAAAATCTCAGACTTGAATGGAAATTTGATTAATGAGATAGACGTTTCTAAACTTTCTCCCATTTGAAAAAAAAATCTGTGTATTACTGAGTTAGCAATAAGCCTTACAAATGTATGCTGTGGTAGGGAAAGAAAGGATGTTAGGAGTTAATAGAAAGAGTCTAAGAAACCATGTACTTGAAAATAATGGTCTGATTTTTGTTAGGAAGCCAAGGCACAACTCATTCCCTTGAACAAAAATAGCTTAAAAGATTTTCAGCTGAGCTTGTGAGAATTAATTTCCTAAATACCTAGTCTGGAGGTGGGGATTACTGCAGGGCCTTTCTGATATTAACAAGTGAAATGCTCCCTCTCTCCTATTATAGCCTAGTTTGCCACTCAAATTGAAAATGGATTCATTCCACTTCTCTCTTTGCCCTCCCTGCTAATAAATTTTCTCTTTGTTTTTACAGACAGATAGCACCATCCAGCCTGGGATCACAAGTACAATTAAATGTGGAGGTCCTCTGCCAAGAACTTTCAGCTAACATAGTGAAGTTAGAAAAGGTGACCCATTTTCCTCATGGTAGTTTCCATCAATTGCCATGGGCCAGGGTTTACACACTCACACAACTCAGTCTGCAGAAAACCTAAATGACCAAACCTGGCAGGGGAGCAGGGGGCGGGGGTTTACAAAGTAAATATGGAAAAATACTTTTTATTTCCATAATGGAAATACAGATATATATTTTTTTTTACTTTTTTTTTTAGTTGTAGATGGACACAAACCTTTATTTTATTTATTTATTTTTATGTGGTGCTGAGGATCAAACCCAGTGCCTCGTACATGCAAGACATTCACTCTACCACTGAGCCACAACCCCAGCCCCCAAGAAACAGGTTTTAATCTCATTTTCCTTTAAATACATGGTTTCCCTTGGTCTTTCTTTTGTTTTCTCCTTGATTAGACATATTTCTCTGTGCCATAGGACTCAATGGAAAGTGACCACTGACACTAGGCATGGTAGGGAGTCAACTGAGACAATTGACCAGTCCCACCACCACCCAGGCTGATTCTTGCCATACATAAAATATTGCATTAGGTCACTGTCTGTTAGAGAAGGTACAAGTTTTATTACCTTGCTCAAGGTGATACACTAGAAAGTTGACTGGGGACCTACATTTTGAAACTGGTCTGATTGCGAAGTTGTGCTTAGAAACTTTCTCTCCTAGGGGCTGGGATTGGGGCTCAGTGGTATAGCATGTGTTCAGCATGTAAGAAGCCCTGGATTCAATCTCTTGGACAAGACAAACAGAGGCATATATCAGTTAATTGATATATTAGTCAAGCAAGCAGCCGTAGGCTTTATTGCTTCTCAGAATCCAGACCTTAACTTTGTAGATGAGGCCACTGATGTACCTCTACCTCTAATAATATCTTCCCAGGGCAAATCTGTCATTAGCTTGTGGCATTCTTGGAAGACGATGGGAGAGTGAACAAGGAGAAACAACATGCTAGAAAAATCCCAGAATTAAACCTAATAAACAAGTCTTTCAGCATTTGTGTCCCTTCCCCTTCCTTCCTTCCTTCCTTCCTTCCTTCCTTCCTTCCTTCCTTCCTTCCTTCCTTCCTTCCTTTCTTCCTTTCTTTCT
>NW_026011603.1:0-2860 GCF_001458135.2 Marmota marmota marmota | reverse complement strand
AGGTGAAGTGTCTTTCTCCCAGCCCACCTTGGAGTCCTGGCTCTAAGGATGGCACTCACTCAGGAATTCCCTTGAGCTGGGGTTGGCATTACCCTGGGGGCTATGGAGCCAGGCCACTGTGAGCCATGGCACCTATGATAGTTGCTTGACCTTATCAACTTCCATGTCCTTATCTGTCAGGTGGAGATAATAAAATGGGACTGCTGTGACTAGGAGGAGCTTAAATGAGGCAGTCTATGTCACATTCCTTGGTTCTGTTAACTTCTTCGGGTCACAATTACTTGAGAGAGCAGAAACACCATATATTTTTTTAATTCCCCTGAAGCCCAGCAGAGTAGTCACTGGAGATTTGTTTAGATATGAGGGCCCTCCCAACCTAAGCTGCTGGGGGCCAGGCCTTCCAACAGCACCTTCACGCTTGCTCAGGTCCAAGGAGGGAGCCAGCTGCCCTGAGGGATTTAATGTTGTACTGACTTCCAACTATTTTGGGCAGTGGCATTCTTTGCTTATAGATTTGGGTGGCCACACCATTAGATTATAGATGCTATTTATACCAGTAAGAATTTTACAAGTTCTTATTCTCCACTGGAGAAGTCTGATACTGCACCCTCTGTGCCTTGTTGGTTAGGGGTAAATTGCAAGCAGACTCCTGTTGGTCTGTTTAGACACATCCCTGGCCCGCCACCCCAGGAGAAGCAGAAGTGTGGGAAGAGAGCTCTCTCTATTTTGGTGCTGCTCCACTTAGGTTTTCCACTGCTGAGCTGGTAGACCCTGGAGGGGACAAGAATTGGGAAGCTGCCACAGGACCCCCGGCTTTCAGTGTTAATTGTGAGCTCTGTGTCCCGATCCCCCTGGTTCTTGGCACCTTCAGCTGAAGCCTCCCCTTTGTATCCTAGATCAGTGTTTGGTTCCTTATCCCTGCCCCCATCCCACAGGCACTGGCTTTGGGAGCAGCTTTTGGTGTGAAGAACCCTTAACCACCCACTCATGGCACGCGGGGCTCCTCCCCTCCCAAGTATTGAGCCTCTGACATTTTTCCCTTCCGTTTCCTTCCTTAAAATCCACTTTCAGTTTTTACTTCAGTGTTGCTCAGAGGCCTCTCAGTGGCCATTTGGGTGAGCTGGGCCTACCACCTGCTGCCTGCTGGGAGGGGACTCAGGCTGCAGGGGTGAGTTGGGAGCCTGCTCACCTGGCCACCATCTCTCCCTGCAGGTGTCATGTGAGTCTCCTCAGGAGCTGCTGCCTGAGTGGAAATGCTCTCAGTGGTGGAGAATGGACTGGACCCCCGGGCTGCCATCCCGGTAGGTGGGCAAGGGTGGGGAGGGCTGCAAAGGACTGCCATTTTATTGGCTTTTCTAATTGAAATGAATGGACAGTGCCTAGAAAGAGGCCTCAGGTTGAGAAAAGGTGATAGTAGAGGCAGATCCTGAGGAGATCCTGCCCCTTCTAAGATTTTTTAAACAAAGTTGCTTGTCACCAATTCATCAGAGACCCCTCAGATCCCCTTTCTTGGAGAGTCCTTTGCCCTGTGCCGGTCCCAGAGTTGTCTTGGGCCTGTAGACTGGCTCTGTCACTTCCCTTGGAGACACAGAAGGTCGGAGAGCTTTTGGACTGGTCTCTCAGCAGAATCCTGAGGTGGCTTCTTGGGAGAAGCCAGTATTGCCCTTTCTTCTCTGCTGTTTCTCCCAGTTCAGAGAACTTTCTGCTTGAAAAGAACTTCTGCCCTCAGAGATATATCTTCCCCTCCTGGCCACTAGAGGGTTCAGCTTCACCTGGTTTTTTGTTGTTTATTTTGGTACCCAGGATTGAACCCAGGGGCATTTACCACTGAGCCATATCCCCAGCCCTTTTTATTTTATTTTATTTTATTTTATTTTGTTTTATTTTATTTTATTTTTGGTACTAGAGATTGAATCCAGAAGCAATCACTGTGCCACACCCCAAGCCCTTTGTTATATTTTATTTAGAGACAAGGTCTCACTGAATAGCTTAGGGCCTCACTAAGTTGCTGAGGCTGGGCTTAAATTTGTAATCCTCCATCCTCAGCCTCCTGAGTCTGGGATTGTAAATGTGTGGCATGGCACTCAGCTCCCAGCCGGACTTTGTACAGAGGCCCCTTCCACATCCCCACTCCATCCCTAATGGTCTTCCATCACACCCAGGGCCCTCTCTGGAGCAGAGCAGGGGCCAGCTCAGCCTTCTAGCATGGCTAACTCCTTGAGGTTATAGGTTTCTTGAGGGTATATGCCTACTCTGTCCCTGCATACCTTACCTTAATACCTTGTGGACACTCAAAAGTGTTTTTAGTTTTTATATAATCTACTAATGTCTTGCATTTATTTTTTTGAGATGGTATTTCACAATCTTGCACATTTTCTAATATTTTCATTTAACAAACATTTATTGAGTTCTTGAGTGTGCCAGGCACAGTGTCACATGTTGAGGACACAAGGATGAATATGAAACTGCTCCTGCCCTCAAGGGACGATGCTCCAATACTTTTTGATCAGGAGAAATTATTTCCATTTAACGCATGTGGGAATTGAGGCTCAGAGGTTAAGTGAAGTGTCTGAGGTGATCCAGGTGGTTACTGACGAGCTGGAACTAAATGTGGGTCTTTGGTTCCCAAACCTAGAATCTTTCTTAATGTAGCCATACTCTTATTGTCTTGATGTGTGTGTGTGTGTGTGTGTGTCTTGGTGGGGTTTGAATCTAGAGCCTTGTGTGTGCTGAGCACTCATGCACTGAGCTTTACCCCCAGCCCTTTCTCTATGTTTTTATTGTTCCAAAGCAGCACTTTTTGCCCCTTAGCTTGTTGATTCTCTGCAGAATGATAGTTGTATAACCTATCTGGGAAGCC
>NW_026011602.1:0-2860 GCF_001458135.2 Marmota marmota marmota | reverse complement strand
CTCCCCACAGCCATTGCTGTGCTCCAAAACTCTCAAAAAACCTCCCCATTTCCTCTCGTGACAGGAAAAGCCATACTTCTTACATGACCTCTGCCACCAGCCCAACTCCACTTAACATCCTAATCCACCTGTGAAGGGCTAAACTGGGTCCTCCCAAAACTCAGATATTGAAGCCCTATCCCCCAGGGTCTCTGAATGTGGCTATATTGAACATAGTGTTTTCAAAGAGGTCTTTAAATTTAAATGATGTCACTGAGGGTTCTCATCTGACTATGTCCAGTTAGGAGTTGATTAAGACACAGACATACAAAGGGAGAAGGTGACCATCTGCAGCCAATGAGAGGCCAATGAAGAAACAACCCACAGCATACAATTTTTCAAATTTCTGCCTTCAGAGTCATGAGAAAATTAATTTTTGTGTTTAAGCCTCCAGTCTGTGGTATTGTGACAGTTCACCAAACGTCACTCCTCATAGTCTCTGGGTCTGCCCCTCTGGCCTTGCTGGTCTTCCCCACACATCAGACATGCTGTGCTTCAGAGCCACTTGGCTGCCTTTTCTAACCCGAACTCTCTTCTGATTTATAGCACATCTCACTCATTCTCTCCCAGCATATGTGTCACATGATTGTGGCCTTTTCTGGTCCTTCTAATTAAAAAGCTCCCTGCCTTCACCATAGCCTTCCTTCCCTATATTCTTGCTTCATCTTTCTTGAACCACTTCTTGTTTATTGACTGTATCCTGCTAACGAAGAAGAAACATTTTTTTTTTTTAAAAAAAACTTCTGAATCTCCTGCACCAGAAATACCAGTAAAATAGAAGTGATCAAAGAGTAAATGAATGAAATAAAATGTTGCCATAGTTTTTACCTTTTTAGAAGTATAAAGACATCATTAGCTGTTCTCCCATCTAAGCCAGTTGTGGGTTCATCCAGGAACAAGATGAGAGGATCAAGGATAATCTCCATTCCTATTCTAGTCTTTTTTCTTTCTCCTTTAGATTCCACCTAAAACACAAATTAGGAAGTAGAAAACACACAACCCTTGAATGGTTTCTATTAAGAACTGATCTTTAAAAGACATTTCAGTACCTGATCAAAGTATTATATAAATGTATACGTATGGCACAATGAAATATGTTATTTTGTATAATTATTATAAGCAGAGAAAAAGGCTTTTGGGAACAATTAGGGACATATTAATAAATATAAACATGTAACAGCTCATAATATAGAGACCTTGTTCCATTTGTTCAATAATGGTATCAGTAAGGTAAGATATGTGCTCATTTCCTTAGGTTATTGTGGGAGAAAAGGGATACAAATGACCATTGAAGGGAATAGTACTACTCTATAGAGGCAGTAATTCATTGTTAGGTTATCCATCATATCATTTGAGTAATCAGACTATTTGTCTACATTTTTGTTATGTTAAAATATCATAAAGAGCTAAAAAATAAATTACTTAATAAGATTATATGATTCTAAGAAGCCAACAATTACCTTTGTACATTTCCCCTGGAAATCCAAGAAAACAACACATTAAAGTGCCTGCTTGGAACCAAGTAAGAGTAAAAGAAAGTGTCTTCCTAGAAAGATAAAATCAGTTTAAAAAGCAGCCTCAATCACTCAACAACAACAACAACCAAAGGGGGTAAAAAGTGGCTCCTGTGCCATCGTAACTCAGGAGAGATCCACAGGAAAAAAAAATGATGTTTATCTGCTACCTGTCCAAGCCCCATTGATATCCGAACCAAAATTTAACAAGATTTTCCTTCACCTTGGCATGGTTTAACTCTAACATCGACTATGATCATTTACATAACTCTTTAGCATGAATGAGTGTTTTAACCCCAATAGCCAACATTGTACCTTCAATCCATTTGAATGTATTTCATCTAATGGTTTAAAGTATTATAAGAATAAATCTTATCTTTGTTTTCATATCTCTAGTTTATACTTGTTCCTCTTACCCCTGATTCATTCTCTTGCATTATCTGCTACTACCTCACATACCCACTATCCATCAATTTTACCTTTGTACCTTAGTTCAAATTATCTTTTCTCTCTCTCTCTTAAGTTTTCTCTTTTCCAATCCTTTAGGGCCTATATTCCCCAATTCCCCACCAATCCCTCATTTATGGTTACAGTAATTGTACTAAATTTAATAACTATTATTGGAGCTATTCCAGAACACTTTTAAAGGTTTACATATGTATTTGGGAAACTGTGGAGAAAAATAGCAACAAGCTTTTCTTTCTTATAAGGTTGAATAATACAAGCCTTGGCTCTGGAGTGTTTATAGTAAATAGGGTTCAGTGGCATCCTTGAAACTGGTGCTGATATTAGGATCAGCAGAGGTCACACACTGACAAAAAATTAGCATCTGAATAGGAAATAATCCCAGGGCTCTTAAGATAAAAAAAAAAAAAACTCATAAGTAGTCATTCTCTTAAAAAAGAAGTGAGTACTATACAAAGAGATGTGCAGGCATAGAAATGCTATGAAAAAAAAATCAAGAAAAAAATCATCCCAAAATCCCTAATATTTCAACAACTGACTTCATAGACACTACCATAGAAAACATGTCAGAAAAAAAATTGGAAAGTTAAAAGATAAAATATTCTATAACCTAAAAAGGTATAAAAGTGAAATCAGAGAAAAATACAGAAAGTGAAAGATTACTTCTATAAAAATAAAGAAATTCTAAAAGGGAACCAAATAGGAATCCTAGAAGTGAAAGACTCAGAAACCAAACTAAAAGCTCAATGGAAAGCAACATGAATGGATTATATCACTTTGAAGATAAATCTTTAGGTCTTGAAAAAAAACATATAATCTAGAATAAAGATTGCATAAAAAAA
>NW_026011601.1:0-2860 GCF_001458135.2 Marmota marmota marmota | reverse complement strand
TTTTTTTTTTTTTTTTTTTTTTTTTAAATCTGAGACAATACCCTGCCTACAAGATCACCTGGTTTGATAGCTGTGAAAAGTACCACCATTTCCTGGGTCATTGTCAGTCCTTTCCCATTGGCTGATTATACAGATCCCCAAGTATTCTCAGTGCAGCATAAAAGTTCCTTTCAGGTTTTTTTTTTTTTTCTTTCCTTTTTTGATGCTGGTATTTTAATCCAGAGGTGCTTCACCACTACTGATCTACGTCCCTTTTTATTTTTTATTTTGAGATGAGGCCTCCCTAAGTTGCTGAGGCTGACCTTGAACTTGGGGATCCTCCTTCCTCTGCCTCCCAGTTTTCTGAGATTTCAGGTTTGTGCCACCCTACCCAAACCGTTAATGCCTTTCACCATTACCTTTTCTGTTTGTTTTTTGGGGCAAGTGGTAGACCTGAGTCATTGGATCCCTAGAGCCAGGCCTTTCACCTACAATTCTGGGAACAGCTTTGGGGAGCTGTGGGAGGAGAAAGTGTACCATTTTGGCATTACTCAGTTGCAGCTATCTGACCCTGGAACTAGGACAACAGAAAAGCTGATAAAATTACATTAATTTTGGTTACTCCCTTTCTTTTCACTTTGGGATGGCATTGGCTGCTTTTTGCTATGATTTGGGAAACAGAAGTGAACTTTTGGACTTTTGGGGCTCTTAAATCTGATACCTGGTAGGTTCTCCCCTGTAGTGCTAGTTGGGCCTTGCCCTTTCTTTTCCTTGTCCTTTGGGGCTGTTTTAATCCAATTTGGGTTCTTTTGAACTGATTTGTACTTTTGCCATTTGTCTGGCAGGGAAGTATACATTTATAATTTTCTTTTGCTCATTAGCAGGGAAGGGACTTAAAAGTACACAGAAAAACCAGGTTGGTTTGAGGAGATCTGGTGTGATTTTCATAAGAATGGAAAGCACTAGTTTCATATCAGTGCCTCTAGGGAGACTTTTGGTCTTCTAGTGTTTTTTGTAGCTATAAACTATTGACTACGAAAGATTTCTCATTGTTGTATAGCACGGCGTATGCAACTCAATGTGCAGTCTGAATAGTGTAATTGGTTTATGTATTATTTTATCTGTTAGACTGGCAAGTTAGTCTGTATTTACAAGACTGACTTGTCCCAAAGTCGGAGATGGGGAAAAAAAAAAAAGAGAGAGAGGATGTGAACAAGTTGTAGAGTATCTTAAGCTGCAGAAGGTTTATGGAAGATAAATCTTAGGAAATTTGTATATCTGATTTAGTTGGCTATAATTCTGTCAGGCAAGGTTATTTAAAGGTTTTTTCAAGGTCAAATTTTAATGTACCTGATATAAAATCAGAGTCTAAATTCTCTGTTTAAAATAATGTTTTCTTAAAATATTTATCTGTTCATACTTATCAAGATAATTTCTTATGTCTACTAGATTTTCATTCCTTAGGGAATGTAAGATTTAAAAGAATTAGGGAGCACACACCTATAATCCTAGTGGCTCAGGAGGTTGAGACAGGAGGATTGCGAGTTCAAAGCTAGCCTCAGCAATGGTGAGGCACTAAGCAACTCAGAGAGACCCTGTCTCTAAATAAAATACAAAATACAGCTGGGAATGTGGCTCAGTGGTTGAGTGCCCCCTAGTTCAATCTCTGAGTATAATGAATGAATTATGATTCATTTAAGTACCTGTTTTAAACTCTTTTGTTTTTGGTACTGGGGATTTAACCCACGGTGCTTTACCATGAGTCATATATCATCCCTTTTTATTTTTTATTTTGTGTCAGGGTTTCACTAAGTTGCTTATGGCCTCCCTAAATTGCTGAGGCTGGCTTTGAACTTGCACTCAGGTGCCTGAGTCACTGGGATTATAGGCATGCTCTCCTGCTGTGCCCAGATTAAAGTCTTTTGAGTGATTTCTTCATAGCTGTGTTTAAGTAAACAACTTTTATTTTAGATTATTGTGTATATGACACCCTAAATATGTGATGATTGACATGTCTACATCTGGGGGCTAACTATGTTTGAACTGTGTCTAAAAGCCATGAAAGTTCAATACAGGAAAGGTAACCAATAAATTCTCTTCTATTCAATATACACTAGCTGGACCATTAACATAAAATGGCAAATGAAACTTTTCACATTTCTATCATTAGTATTTGGCCTATAGCTATTTACTTTGAATGAAAATTTTCTAACTGTATATATGAGACACACTTGTATATTAGGGAAGAAGTCTATTTGTGATCATCAGCACTGTTTCCTAAAATTCTAAGAGTTCAAAATCAATCCTTACATTTTTGTGAGTGCAGTTAACTATGGAGATTTGTGATTATAGTTATTGTGTGGTTCCATGGATTCTGAATTATGCTTCAAATGTTAACATTAACTTAATATAAGGACATCTGTGTAACTGTCATGCTAATTAATACTGATTTCTTTGTATATTAAATGTATTTGCTTTCTCCAAGCATGCAATCCTCCTCAAATGTATAATTTAGGAGAGTACTTTACAAAGCTGTTGTACGCCAAACTAAAATTGTTAGTAGTGATAGCCTTTTTTATGCTTATATAAAAAAGTAAATTTTGACCAGGATTTATTAATGTCAATTAATTTTTTTTTTTGTAATTCGATGAAAGTAACCTGATATCAAAAAGTTATATATGGAGAATTATTATTTTTTATACTGGCATGGGAATTCAAATTTATGCTTGAAAATATAAGGCTACCAATGTGGAACATGGAAAGTGTGTGTTTGTGTGCATGTGCGCGCATGTGCGGTATGCTAGAAATTGAACCCAGGAATGTTTTGCTACTGAGCTACATCCCAGCCCTTTTTAAAAGTTTTTTTTTTTTTTTTTTTTTT
>NW_026011600.1:0-2860 GCF_001458135.2 Marmota marmota marmota | reverse complement strand
CACTCACCTTAAAATGAACCCTAAGAGTAACCCTAGCTCTTATTTGTGTCCTAACCCTAACCCTAAAACTAACTCTGATAATTACTCATATCCTAACAATAACCCTACCTCTAAACATTACCCTAACCTTAAACCTAACCCTTACACTACACCTAACCTAACCCTAACCCTAACCCTTAAACTAACCCTAATTGTAACCCAAGTTCTTATATTAGCCATTGATTAACCCTAACATAAAAACTAGCCCTAATCTGATTCCAAAACTTGAACTCTAATCCTAACTTCAGCCTAACCCTAGCTCTAAGGCTATCACTTACCCTAAGCCAAAACACTAACCCTAATGGTAACCCTATCCCTAAACTTTAGCTAATCAAAACCTTAACCCTATTAAAACTCCTAAACCTAGTCATCACACTAGTTCTAACCCTATATAAAACCCTAATACTAACCCTTATCTTTATTCTGACTCTAACACTAACCCTAGGTCTAAACCTGACCCTAACCATAGACCAAACCCTAACACTACCCCTAGACCTAAACCTAATCCTAAATCTAGAGTTAACTGTAGCCATAGAACTAAATAATAACCTGAACTTAGCCCTAACAATAACCTTGCACCAAACCCAAACACTAACCCTAACCCGACACCTAAACCTATTCATAATTCTGGCTTGAATCCTAACTCTAACTCTAACCTGAACACTGACCCTGCCTTTATAATAAACCTATCTCTAAATCTGACTCTAGGTGGAAATCTAAACCTAACACTATACTTAGCCATAACCCTAACCTTAAAAATAACCCTAAATATAACTCTACCTCTTACATTACCCATAGCCCTAACCCTAGGCCTAAACCTAACACAAAACCTAGAGCTAATCCCAGGCATAAACCAAACCATAAGTATAACCCTAACCCTAACCATAGCCCTAACCCTAACCTAACTCTCACCTTAGTCCTAATTCTAGCTCAAACCTAACCCTTACCCTAAACATAAACCTACATCTATCCCTAAAAATAACTCTACCCCTAATCCTAATCCTAATCATAGCCCTAGCCCTAAACATAGATCCAAACATACTTATTACCCTAAACCTAACACTATTGATAATCCTAGGCCTAACCTTAATGCTATAACTAAGCAGGAAACTAATCCTAGACCTTACCCTCAACCTCATACTCACCATAGACTTAACTCTAGCCCAAACCCTAACCCTTATCATAAATCTAAACATAACCATTGCTCTAACCTTAATCTTAAACCTCTATCTAGCCCTAAACATAACCCTAAACCTACATCTAAACCTATCCATTACCCTAACCTTAACCCTACCCCTAATGAAGACCTAGCCCTGATCCTAACCCTAACCTCACCATAATGTAATCTTATCCCTAGACCTAACCGTAAATGTAACCCTCACCCTAGGCATTACCCTAGCTCAAAACCTAACTCTTATGCTAAACATAACCAAAACCCCAACCCTAGGTCTAACCCTAACTCTGACCATAACTCAAGACCTATTCCTAATCATGAACCTATCCCTAAACTTAGCCCTAAATTATCCATTTTACTAACATTAACCCTTACCCTAATGCGAACCCTAGACATACCCCTAACCCTACCAATTAGCTAAACCTTTCCTGAATCCTAAATAAAACCCTATCATTACCCTAACCTACACACAGATGTTAACTCGTGCCCTAATCCTAAACCCTAACTTTCACCAAACTCTTACCCTGACCCTAATAAATCCCCTAGATCTAAAGCTGAACCTTACCCTAAACCTAACACTTACACTAGACCTACCCATAAACCTGATCCTAAAATTATCCCCAACCATAAGCCTAGACCTGACATTAGCCATAGCCCTAATCCTAGCTCTAAACTTAACACAAATTACAGCCCTTATTGTAGCACTAAACATACCCTTACTCCTAACCCTAAACCTAACACTAGCCCTAAACCTTACACTAACCCTAGCACTATTCTTAGCCTTAATTTAGCCCTATTCCTAACCCAAGCCCTAACCCTAGCTATGAGACTAACTCTAACTCTCGCCCTAGCCCCATTCCAAGTTCTAACCCAATACCTTACCAGAACCCTAATCCTATCCCTAACCCTAGCCCTATCCTCAGCCCTAGCCCTAACCTAGATCTACCTTTAACTCTAAATCTAACCCTAAACCTAAGCTTAACCCTAACCCTAACCCTAACTCTAAATCTATAATTTAACCCTAAGGATAAACCTAAACCTAACACTAGCCCTTAAGCTAATGCTAATCTTCTAAGTAGCCCTAACCCTAGTCCTAGCCCTAAAACAAAACTGAACCATAGCCCTAACCCTACCACTTAATCTAAACCAAACACTAACCCTAACATTAGACCTAATTTGAGATTTAATCCGAACCCTAAAACTAACCCTGACCCTGACTCTGACCATAACTCTAAACCTATCTCTAAACATAATCCTAACCCTAAACCTAAACCTAACACTATACATAGCCCAAACCATAACCCTAAATTTAGCCCTAAACATAACCCTGATACTTACATTAGCCATAACCCTAACCCTAGCACTAACTTAACATGAAACCTAGCCCTAATCCCAGCCGTAACCCCAGTTTTAAACCTAATCCTAACCCTAACCCTAACCCTAATCATAAACATAACCATACCCCTAACCCTAGCTCTAACCCTATCCATTGTCATAACCATAACTCTAACCCTAATGCTAACCCTACTTCTAAACCTAACCCTATCCCTAATCCTAAAATATCAATTACCCTAAACCAAACCTAGACCATAAACCTTACACAATCATAAAACTAACACTAACCCTAATGCTAATTTGAGCCCTAAC
>NW_026011599.1:0-2861 GCF_001458135.2 Marmota marmota marmota | reverse complement strand
TATATATATATATATATATATATACTATAAAATAGAATCCCACACATATTTTCTCTAGAATTAATTTTTTTTACTCAATAAGTATATAAGTAAATCTGTCTTTTATAAAGATATCTGCCTTCATTTAAAAAATTATTAGATCAAAGCACCAGGCATAATGTTACAGACTTATAAATTTAGCAGATTGAAGGTCTGAGGTAGGAGGGTTGCATGTTCAAGGCCAGTCTCAAGCCACAGCAAATTAGCAAGACCTTGTCACAGAACAAAAAAGAAAAACAGAAAGAAAAAAGTTTGGGGATGTGTCTCAGTGGTAGAGCTTCCCTAAATTAAATCTCCAGTACTACAAAAAAAAAAATGATAATGATGTAGTACTTTAATTAAATACTTAATTATTTGAATTTGTTCTTTGAAAGTCCCTAATTTTGGCAGACAAAATGATAAGATTGCCCCCAAAATTCCCTAAGAAAAATGATTAGATAATAAATACTTGTTGTTTTATACTGGTAAATTTGTGGTAATTAGATATAGAGAACTAAAAATTTAATGTATTATCACATTTTCCTGAAAGCTACATATAATTTAACATTTGCAAAGCACTCAATTGCTTGCTTTCTCATTCATGATGTAAGTATTGATGTAGGTATTTCCTCACATTAATAGCATATAAATGTTATTTACGTTTTCCTCAAACTTTCACTCCTATGTTAAGGACTCTTCCACAGCAGGAGGAAGATTCAGCTAAGAAAATCACTAACAAAGAGAAAATATGGCTTTGTATATCTTTGTGAGAATTTGTGTATATTTCTATTGTAAAAATCAGTATGTGGCTATATTTATCCCTCGTTATGTGTGATTAATGTGGACAAACATAAAGCAGTTAATTAAGCAGTAAAGGTATTTTGCATAATTATAGATAAGTATATATTTTCTTGAATATATCCAGGGAAGATTTGCAACAATATGTTTATCTTTTGTTGGTGAGTGTAATGTTGGAAATACATAATTTTTCCTTTCTGGTTACTAAATATTTTAATATACATCAAGAGTGATCATGAATTACTTACCTGATTACAAGTAGAAATAATAAAACAAAACTATATACAAATGAAAATATGTTTCCTCATTTAGTAGTCTACATTTGTTGAACATTCGTTGAGGAAAATTCTAATACATTACTTGCAATATTTTATTTCATTTCAACATTTCCATAAATATTATCTCAGTAAGCAATCTATATATTACAGGCTCCATGATGTGAAATTAATATAAAATTAAAAACAAATGGAAAATGAAAATCACCTGATTTCAAATAACCTATACCTTGGTTTTGTGATTATATTTAACCTTTCAACAAAGATTTAAATTCATGAGTTCTCAAATTTTGAGAAAGGAAGTACTTGTTTCTATTTTAAAGAAAAGTACACTATTCAGATACCCAGATTGTATTTTATCATACTTATTATACATTTTTGCTCATTTATGAATACTTTTAATTATTCTTTTTTGATTTTGATATGTCAAATATTGTAATTTCTAAGATTATTGGATTCTACATTAATAAATCCATTGTCCTTCTTCTCTTAGATTCTCATCTGTGTGAACTGCATTTCCAATATTCTATTAATGAGTCGACTGTTTGGAAGTAGAAAAGCAATCCATTTGTTCTATATTATAAAAGAGAATCCATCTACTATAGTGAGGCTTAGTTTAATTAAAAGACACTACTGGAATATCTAATAGTTTTTAATGTATTTTAGAGATTTGATTTGTATTTCTGAGTTCAAAAGAATTTTTTTATCAAATAATGGTGCTGAGTTTAACATGTTAGTCACAAAATCCAAGTTGCAAAGTAAAAAAAGAATGTTTTGTAATTTGAAATGAATAACTGCAAATAAATAACAAGGAAAATGAAAGCTGTAAATAGATTGTGAACTATATGATTTAGAAAGAAAATGCCTTACATGCTTATCAATATTTTAATATCACCTTGACCTCTATAGATATTTTATCTCATGAAAAGGAAAAAAAAAGAATTACAATGAGTGGCAGGAAATTCAACAATTTTTTTTAAAAAAAGTTGTCAAGAAAAAACTGTACAATGCTTTCAATAAAATCTCTTGACCACTTTTCAAAGATAAAACCACTTTTACACAGGAAGAAAAAATTATATTGCAGTTCAAAAATTAATAAAACCCAAAGATTCATTTACAAATGTGATATGCAGTTGGTGAAATGGCTGCCAGTGATCCCCAACCCCTGATATTTAGTTCCTTGTCCAATGCCCTTCCTTTGAGTATAGGTAGGAACTAGTAACTTGCTAGTAATAATTAAAACAAATAACATTATGGAATGTTATTTGCAAGATTAGTTTTTTTTTTTAAAGGATGTAACTTCCATGATGTTCTTCCTCTTTTTCTCTGGCAGTATCTCAGCAGCCACGTTATGAGATGCCCCATAGATGCCCACACGGAAGGAGCCAAGGTAGAACCCCCAACAGCCTGTGAAGAACTGAATCCTGTCAGCAGACAAGTGAGTGAATTTAGTGGGGCACCTAACTCAAGAGTGTTGTGATGATTGCTGGTCTAGTTGGCACCTTGAAGGTATCTAGAGCATCACTGAGCCTTCTAATCCACAGAAACTGATGTATTAAATGCCTTTGTTTTAAGTCACAAAGTTTGGGAATAATTTAACATAAAACGAATAAAAACTAATGTACTGGGGCTGGGGATGTGGCTCAAGCGGTAGTGCGGTGGCCTGGAATGCGCAGGGCTCTGGGTTAGATCCTCAGCACCACATAAAAATAAAGATGTTTTGTCCATGGGGGGGCGGGGAATCAATCTCTCTCTCTCTCTCTCTCTCTC
>NW_026011598.1:0-2861 GCF_001458135.2 Marmota marmota marmota | reverse complement strand
TGAAGCATAAGATGTAACCACAACTCACATTTGAAGGGCTCAAAAACATCATTTTCAGCCTTATGTTTCTGTATTCTAAAGTCCAGAGCATGAATAATAGCCAGGAGGAAGATATGTCCTTGTTTGCCAGGGACAGTTCTAGTGTGTCTGTTGTCCCTGTATAATTACCAACAGTGACCTCTTTTTAAAAAGTGTCCTTGTTTACAATATAAATTGTATGACCACAACTATAATAACCAAAATTGTTATGAAATTGTTGCACAAATAGGTACATACTTACCATTTCACCAAAGCTTGAACAATAAATCTATAAATGCAGAATGTAATACTAGATAAGAGGAAGTAAGGACTTTGAGTCAGACAGGTTCAAATCCAATCTTACTTTTTACAGGTTTTAAACAATGCACTAAATTTCCCTGAATCTCAGTTTTTTCATACGCAACAATAAATAATAAAAGTAGTGATCTTGTTATATTTAAATGTATTATCATACAGTAAATATCCAAAAATACTGTCATTAATTTTATTACTATTATCATTATTATTATATATTTAAATGGAATAAATTGGTTGAGTGGGAACGCAAAGTCATCCTTTATATGTGAAAGATACGCTTCAAGAGGAGTAATTTGCTTGACACTAGAGACATGCAAACCAATTTAACAGCACTTTCTGGTGAGATTATAAACTTGCTATTGAAAGTCTGGTCCACGAACCATGGTAGCATCATCAACCAGGAATTCTTTCATGCAAAATCTCCAACCTAGACCTAAGGATTAAGAAACTTTATTTTGAAGAAACTCAGTGTTGTACATTTTACCATGTTATGAAAAGATTCAGACTTTAGTGGATTAAAGTACATAGATGATTTAAAAGTCACTCTGAAACCTGAGACCACTTCACATTATAGTCCATGGGTTTGGAGTGGATAAAATAACATCATGGGAGGAGCTGGTACACCCCTTCTACTGGGCAAGCTAAAAATGACCCTTTCCACCCAATTCCAACGAACATTATACAGTGTCCAGTAACTACATTGCATGTATGATTTAAGTACCAATCACATTAAGGTACAAATATAGATCTTAAATAAACCCTAGAGCATTGGGATTATTTTTCATCTGAGGCATCCTTCCTACTTTGATCATAGTGGTTTCTTTCCTAAGTTTATTTCCATTTGTTTTGAGCTTCTTCCCTGCTTTCTGGGAAATGCATGTCTGGTTGTTCTTCATGTGCTCTAGGTAGAGTTTAGCATTTCATTAATGCTAAACAATTCACATACAAATAGATAGTTTAACCTTAGATATTTCCCCAAGGCTCAAAGAGGTTGATGCAAATATAAACAGAATTGGAAGAGCTGGTAAAGTATTCAGCTGAAACTTTAAAGAATACTTTTCTCTCTGGGACTTCCTGGTGATGGTTGTAATACAGCTCAAATGCTTTAGCTCTTTGTATACTTTTATCCTCCTTCCTTGATGCAGGTTTTCTGACATCCCTGGCTGGCTGAATTACACACAGAGCAGACTATGCTGGCCCACTGGGTTACATCAATCGCTTCTTAGATCACTTTTCCAATTCTATTATTCTGTGACTGCTGAGTAGTATGCTGTTATTTTCCATTAGAACCTCACACAGATAATAAAAAAGAATATCTCACTTTGAAAGAATTAAGATAACAATTAAAGGGGGAAAATAATCTTTAAGGGAAAAGAAAAAGAGATAGGATAAAAGTATGAAATTTGTAATGCATCAAGCCTAAAAGGATTTCGTGTCAAAAGTGATGATTCACTTATTATCCCCGTATGTACCAAGCATCTCCTAAGTGCCAAGTACTGTATGTTTGCATGATGGCGATGATGCTGCTGATGACGGTGATGATGATGATAGCAGCTAATATTTGCTGAGGACTTATGACCACATGAATGAGCTAGTAGAAATTTAGATCTAGCCAGGAAGGCAGATTTAGCAAATAATTCCAATGTTATCAGTGCTATGTGAAACTGAAGGTGCAACAGATGAGTGTTTCAGGGGACCTGACCCAAGCTTAGGGTCAATGAATGCTTCCTTGAGGAAATGGCATGTAAGAGTTAACGAGATAAAGGAGAAGTAGCAATAGGGAAATAGATCACCCCCAGACAGAGCCAAGTTTGTGTAAACAGCTCTGATCAAGCAAGATGTATATGTTGGAAGAACTGAGAAAATTGACAAAAGTACGGAGGGTAAGGGGTAAGAATAGGGAAATGAAATTAGAAAAAAGGCAGGAATAGAATCATGCCAAACCTTAGAGTCCAGGGTAAAGTCTGGACTTTATCCCAAGGGTGGATAGGGAGCCATGGATGATGATCAGATCATCTTTGAGTTCTAAGATGACTGAGGAAGTTGGAGAGAAATAAAGGGAACATGTGGAGGGTGGAGATTATGATGACTCAGACCATTGAAGTTGTAGGTAAAACATCTCCACGTAAGAGTGAGGCTCCCATCCAGCTAACAGAATGCATCATCTCCTACACATTCATGCTTTAGGGAACTTTCCACTCTCCAAACCTCAAAACCACTGCCTCCACAGAGTCACATGAGGCCAATGTGAAAGTTGATGAGCAAATAGCAGCCAAAAGTTATGGAAAAGATAAAATACAAAGAGCCAGTCCTGAACCGAAATTCTGAGCCTGGGTCTCCTGGGTCCTACCTCCTTCCTAGTTCCTGGAAAAGAAAGGATACCCTTTCTTTTCAGCAGAGCAAATAAATCCCAGAAAGGCAGAGTTTGCCTAGAAACTGTTCATTGGCCATAAAAGTATTGCCACAGGATAAGGTGAGGAAATAGACTCCAGGAAGAGAGTCTTTTCATATACAAGACAAAAGCA
>NW_026011597.1:0-2861 GCF_001458135.2 Marmota marmota marmota | reverse complement strand
GGGAAAGCTGGGAATGGAACCACCATTTGACCCAGCTATTGCCCTTCTCGGACTATTCCCTGAAGACCTTAAAAGAGCGTACTACAGGGATACTGCTACATCAATGTTCATAGCAGCACAATTCACAATCGCTAGACTGTGGAACCAACCCAGATGCCCTTCAATAGATGAATGGATAAAAAAAAAATGTGGCATTTATACACAATGGAGTATTATACAGCACTAAAAATGACAAAATCATGGAATTTGCAGGGAAATGGATGGCACTAGAGCAGATTATGCTAGTGAAGCTATCCAATCCCTAAAAAACAAATACCAAATGTCTTCTTTGATATAATGAGAGCAACTAAGAGCAGAGCAGGGAGGAAGAGCAGGAACAAAAGATTAACATTAAACAGATACATGAGGTGGGAGGGAAAGGGAGAGAAAAGGGAAATTGCATGGTAATGGAGGGAGATCCTCATTGTTATACAAAATTACATATAAGAGATTGTGAGGGGAATGGGAAAATAAACAAGGAGAGAAATGAATTACAGTAGATGGGGTAGAGAGAGAAGATGGGAGGGGAGGGGAGGGGAGATAGTAGAGGATAGGAAAGGTAGCAGAATACAACAGTTACTAATAGGGCATTATGTAAAAATGTAGATGTGTAACCAACGTGATTCTGCAATCTGTATTTGGGGTAAAATTGGGAGTTCAAAACCCACTTGAATCAAATGTATGAAATATGATATGTCAAGAGCTTTGCAATGTTTTGAACAACCAATAAAAAAAAATATTGGCTATATCCAGGCTTGGTGGTGCATGCCTGTGATCCCAGCAACTCAGGAGGCTGGAGCAGGAAGATCACAAGTTAAAAGCCAGATTCAGCAATTTACCAAAGCCCTGAGTAAGCTTAGTTAGACCTTGTTTCAAAATAAAAAATAAAAAAGTTAGTTATATGGCTCAGTGGTTAAGGGCCATTAGGTTCAATCTCTGGTACCAAAGACCAACAACAAACAATTGGTTTTAGCATCTTGGACTGACTCTACCTATAGTGGTTTCATCATTCAGAAATTTACTTTTTCATATCTCAGGTGTCTTATGGTTTAATTTAGGACACCTATATGACTCTCTTCAAAGGATTGTCATGAGAAGGTAAAGAAATTCTAAAATACTTAGGCTAATTCCTAAAACATAATCTGTAGTCAATATATGCCATTGTTGTTGTTAAGAACATTACTGTGTGTGTGTGTGTGTGTGTGTGTGTGTGTGTGTAGTGTTGGGGATTGAACCCAGGGCATTGTGCATGCAAGGCAAGTACTCTACAAACTGAACTATATCCCCAGCCCAAGATTATTATTCTTTTACTATCTATGCAAACTATGGGAAGTAAGAAAAGAGGGGTTTTGGCATAATTGACAAATAGCTTTTTGGATGAATGAAAACAAGGCTTGGAGCCATGAGATTTGGTTTGGTTTCAGGATTTGACACTATAAAATTATAGGCACTTTACCATTTGAAATTTAGTATTTTTTCTAATATAGGTATTTTAGTTGTTGATGGACCTTTATTTAATTCATTTATTTATATGTGGTGCTGAGAATCAAACCCAGTGCCTCACACATGCTAGGCAAGCACTCTACCACTGAGCCACAACTCCAGCCCTGAAATTTAGTATTTTTAATGTAACATGAATATATTTTAAGAGCACTTTCTCCCCTCCCTCCAACTTGGGTTATATGTGGACCTGTAAACACATGATCTCACAAATCTCAGTATTTTAAATTATTTTTATTATAATGTTACTAGGTTTACCATGAAACAATGTATAAACCAAATATAAATCTTTAATACTGATAAAACAATACAATTAAAAACAAATACCTCCTGTTTTAAACTTAATGTGACTGGGTTTGTTTTTGACCACATCTATCAAGTACTAATAGACTATGGCTTTATTCTAGTATTCTCTATTGTCTTTATAGAGACCACAAGACATTCTCTGTCTCAGTCCTTTGATGGCATATTGAACATAATTTCTTCAGTTAATTTTCAGTATATAATTATTCTAATTTTAGCTATTAGAAAGTCCAATGCTACTTTAATCAAATGGCCAAAAGTAACATCACAGTTAGGAGACAAATTGAAACCATGTACCAATTGATAGAATGCATAGAGAAGAACATAACATCTCTTCTGTGATATTCTTGCCAAGATACACAACCTGAATCTTACCATTAAGGAAGCATGAGAGAAGCCCAAATTGTGGGGCATTCTACAGAACAATTGGACCATAATTTTTATAAGTGTCAAGATCATGTTAGCCATGGTAGACTGAGAATATCTCTCAGATTGAAGGGCATGAGATACATGACAGCCATCTGCAATATGTGTTCCTTGTTTGAATCTTTTTGCTATGAAAGATTTTTGCTAACACTAGAAAAATCAATAAAAGTCTGAAGATTAGGAGCCAGTAGTGTACCAGATTATTTTCCCAACTTTGATGACTATACATAATTATGGAGGAAAAGTTCTTGTTTATAGAAATTCTTGGTAAAGTATTAAAAGATGGTTTAATATTGCCTCAGCAATGTACTTTAAAACAATTCAGGAAAAATATTTGCATTGTATATACAATGTCTGTAATTTTGGAGTTACTTAAAATTATTTAAAAATACTATTTTTCAATGGGTTTGAAAGAAAATATACAAATATTTATATTCAATTCAAAGCTAATTATTTAATTTAGTATTTTGCTACCTCCTCCAGTTTAGGAAGTGATACCAAACAGCTGTAAGCAACGTAAATATGATTCAATATGGTTCTTTTTTTCTTTTCTTTTTTTTTTTTTTTTTTTTTAAGGTACCAGCAATTGAACT
>NW_026011596.1:0-2862 GCF_001458135.2 Marmota marmota marmota | reverse complement strand
GTCATAAATAAGCAACAATGAAGAATGTTTTGATTGTGATATGTCATTATCATCATGTAAAAAACATCTGGAATAACCAGATGAAAGGAAAACACTGAGTTTATTCTTATTTATCTAAAGAAGTATACATCTCAGATTTTTAAAAAATTAATACATAGTAATTTTGCAGGATTTGTCAAATTTTTGGAACACATTAATCTGAGAAAGAAGGATAATAAAATTGGGATGCTTATATTTGGAGTCTATGTTGAATCTTTCAATTTACAGACTTGGTTATATGTGGATCATAATGTAGTGTTTTAGAATTAGAACATTTGTTCAATGACATTCTTCTCAGCATTGAACGGTTTGATGTTAATTTTGAGGGAGAAGGCAGAATTCTGGAATGGAAAGTGAAATCGTTCTCAACATTTAAAAATCCCAGGCAATACTTTCCAGTAATGATGAAACCATGTTGATATAGTAGAAAATCAAAGTTAAATTAATGTGCAAAGGAAGATCTCTGGCCTCAGATGGATTCAGGTATTAGTGTCTTTCCTTGTGCTCATTCTGGAAGCTGAGCTAAATGATTTACCATTAATATGTAGAATCATAAATAATCCAGATCATTACCATTACCACATGAGGTGTTACGCTCTTACCTCAAGCTTCCTGGTGTGGTTGTTCAAATCTCCACATGTAGCAGGTTTCAGTATGTGTATGTGATTACTGAACATAATGCCCCACTGCCAGACAAAACCAAAAATTACTATCATCAAGATCTGAAAATATCAATATAGGTAAATATCAAGAAGAAGAATATTTTCTAAATTTGTAGCCCATCTCAGATTTCAGGAATGCCTGAAGTAAACTAGGAGAAAAGATTCCATCCACAATCTGAAAATCCCATGGAAACAGATTTGGGAACATATTTCATTCTAATTTTTAAAAATTCCTTTCATTTTGATTTTCAGATCTTTTTTGTAGAAGTAAAATCCCAATGAACATTGCAGGACTGAAAGCACAACATGCTGTTCCCTTGAAAGGCAAAAAATTATATCTAAAGTGGTTCTCCCATGAACTACTGCTTGTTCAACTAGTGTCCTAGATGAAGGTGTCTATGGTCTGGGTCACACTGATCTTCTCCAAACTGTTGCACAATGAAATTCATCCTGTTTTATGGGCCTTTTATAAAGCATTAGTCAAAAGCTTGAATGGTTAAGATGTTGGTTCTTAAATAGAGACCTATTATTTTTTTTTACTTCCTGAATTAAGTAATTTATACTTTTTTAAAAAAAGCGTATTAATTGGTAACACAAATAGGACCTTGATGGTGTCAGAAATGCCTTACAAGATGAAGTTGGTTTATCAAATTTGTACCAGTTAACAATAGTGACCAGTTGACTATTGTACCACAAATCTAGTATTAGGCATTTGCTACCATAAAATGATCTATGCTTACCAAATCACCTCAAAGAGAATTGTTAAATTATATTGTGATGTTATGTACTACTTTTTCAGAATATTCCAGTGTTTGGCAATTCAAGTTAGCAAAGGTAAGATCTTTAGGTAGATCTAAAGCAAAAAAGAAGTTAAGTCTTAACTTGTAAGATCTTTGAAAATGAGACAGGTTCCAAGCATGTACCATCTGTTCTCTCTTTTCTGATTTCTATTTCTTAAACGTTCTTTTACAAAAGCTAGTTCCCGTGTAAGGTCCTCAATACATACTTAATTGAATGAAATGATCTAGTTTTCATCCTATCCTGTGATAAAACGTTTAGATTACTGGATGGCTGTCCTGTTATGGTATTTGCCATCTATAAGATCATATATAGGTTAAATCTAATTAACTGGGAAATTAGATTTAACTATACATGAATCAACTGATTCATTACAAAAAAAAAGTAGTTTTAAAGGAAGTTGTTGGTTCTTAATAAATATGTATAAATACAACAAAAATTTTTGTATTAATTAGTACTCAAGTTGTGGATTCATGCAAAAGAATGTATCAACAAACATTAAAAGTAATATTAAGAAAAAGAATTGCTTTTATGGTTAACAGAATTCAAGACAGCCTTCAACCCACATGGAAAGAAGGTAGCTATGGAAATGAACAACAAAGGAATGTAGGTTAAATCATGCTAATCTGCCTTTTTTATGTGCTTCTTCAGTGAAAGCTCTCTATAATTCTGATATTTCATTCAGAATATAAGGTCTCCAGGTTCTGAGTCATTCAAAGTTGTTTTGACAGGTGTTGAGGAAAAGCTTCTCACATCTATAGATGATAGCTCCCAGGACATTATTTGAGTCCCCTGAAACTTTTCCACGTCTTGCAATGTGGTGATGTTGGGAGCCACTAATGAATTGTGGGCTTGTCTAAGCCATCTCTAAGCAGAGGTGTGTCCCTTGGAGAACCCTCAGTGTCATCTCACTGCTTTGACACCACTTCGCTGGCAACAACCTGCTCAAAGAGAATTCTGTGATGCCACAGAATTTGTTGGTTCAGACAGCCAATAAATAGGTTCCAATGCAATTCCCTGGGTTTGGAAAGAGAGACAATCACTTAAGTAGCCCTGGGGCACCAGCTGCCTGCAGGAGGAAGAATTACCAGGACTGTGATAAGGCTCCCATCAGGCCAACTTTCCCACAGTGTCTGGCTTCTCCTTTACCCTGAAGAACTCTTCCTCACAATAAATCCCTTTGATCTGCTCCCTATAAATAAAGCACACTGAGCCTCACTTTTTGTTGGAGATCTGACCCATCAGGTCCAATCCTCCCAGCAGGCCTCCTCTATGAAACTATTTTCCTGTGTCTTTTATTCTTTATAAATTATTTCAGACTTTTAATTTCTCAGCCAGCTTACACCTCTGTGAGATTGTCTGG
>NW_026011595.1:0-2862 GCF_001458135.2 Marmota marmota marmota | reverse complement strand
CAAATAAAGACTCCTAGTAGAAGATTCAGATCTCCTGGAAACAGGTTATTTTGGGGGAGAACTCTGTGGGTGGCTTTAAGTTCTTATTTTTGCAGCCAGAACACAGCTGTCACTTGTAACAAAATTATACTGAGGAAAGTCTTGCTGTAGCTGGCTATTTAGTCCACATCCAGGAGGCAGCTTTTCCACAGTTTATTTCCTGGTGACTTGTCCAATCTAATTTAAAATGACTAAAATGATAAAGCCTGAGCACTTTTACTGAGAAACTATTAAATCTATTAAATAGTCTAATAGAACTTAATTGCTCAAATAGTATCACTAGATTCATCATCTTGTGCAAAGAAGTAAAAGAAAATATTGAACATCTAATTAAGATGTTTATTATTAAAAATGCACATGTACTTTGGTAATCCTAAGAGTCAATTCAGAAAGTTATTAGTCTGAGTGAAACAGAATTAATTTGGGTTATTTACCTATAGACATAAAAAAATAACTGAAGATAGAATATGCCTTGGTAATAAAAGAATATTTCTTTGGCCCAGTAGAATCATAGAAAGAATGTGCTGTGGTATGCCTGTGCTCATGCACTAGACATACATTAGCAAGACCAAGATCAACTCTAGGAAAAATTAATTTTTTTAAGCAAGCAATAGTATCACCACTAGGATTCTTTACTTTCTTCTCTTATGTCTCCTTTGGCCCTATGTGTTCTGGTACAACCTCATTATATATCACAGCACCTTCGTCCAATCTTCCCCCAAAAATCTCTTGGATTCTGAAAATTTATTGCTGTCTTTTCTATCTTTTATCCCTGATTCTCTAAGTCGATGATTTTATTTGCTCTGTATCAGGTGACTCATGAATAATTTGATAAACAAATTAATGTCTAGAAAAATAATTATATTCCACAGTATATATTTTCTACCCCTCATAAAATACACACAATTGAACCTACTCGTTATCATCAAAAATTATGGCAGCACAATGCCAGTACAGTGGGCCAATGTGCAGTATTTTAAAAGAATTCATTAGAAAATAATAGACTTAAATCCCAGAATATTTCACACATGAAATTTATTTTAGAAATTCTGGTTAGGTAGCCAATTGGACTATATAAGAGTAATTAACCCACAATACTTTTGAATTTCACTATACTGAATTGCTTGTGGCTAGGAGAAAACACACTCAATTTCAAATGAGAATGTGTGACTGCAGAAGTAAGCAAGTAGGCTGTCCCTCAGCTTATGTTCTAGGTTTCAAAAGAGAATTTCCTTCCATGCAGAACTTCTATGCCCTCTCTACCTTTGTGGTTACAATATAAGAAGAACAGTAAAGAATTTTTGTTCTCCAAAGAGATAAAAAGAAATTGAAGCAGAAGATGGTGAAAGGGTATTGCAGTTGAGAGAATGATAAACCACAGGTTCCAGTGAATATCAAAAGCAAAGAGGGAATGTTCATGTAATGATTTGAATCTGAGCAAACTTTTGTATATGCATGCATGGATGTGGCAGGGTGGGTCCCAGCATCTGCTGTACCTATAACGCGTTAATTAAAACAACAACAAAAGGAAAGTGTAAATGGATTGAAGAAAGATTGGTGGAGTAGAGGGGAGGGAGTGAGGGAGGCAGGGGGAGGGAGTGATGGGCACAGAATCTGGGTTGGGTTCCATGCTTTGTGATTATGTATCCTGGTGTCCTAGTGTTGTATCATAACTAAAAAATTTAAAAAGATAAAATGAATTTTGGGAGCATATTTAAATCTAAATGAATCCTCATATAGAATATTTTTTCTTGCTGTCACAATTTCACCTAGTTGCCCAGGTGCCATTTATATATAAATTGGTTTATGGTTTCCATATTCATGTCTGCTTTTATAAGTAACAGAGGCACACTAAAATATCTCTCCCTCCTTCCCTTCTTCCTTTTTCCTTCTTTTCTTAATTCCTTCCTCTTTTCCTCCCACACATGGTTCTTTCCTCCCTCCTTCCTTCCTTCCTTCCTTCCTTCCTTCCTTCCTTCCTCCTTCTCTTGCATTTTTTTCTTTTGCCACACTCAATTTTATTAGGCTTACTTTGAATACCAACAGCCTGATAAAATTTTAAATTAAGTTCTGAAATTTAGTACATTTTTAAAATGAATCATGAAATTTTATATAACTTATTATGTTATATAGTATACTTTAGTTAAAATCATAAACTATTAAGTATAAATTCATGTTTTTAGGGAAGAATTTCTATTTTCTTTAGGCATCATTCATATTTTGAGGTAAAAATATTTTTTGATCAATAATATTTGGAATATTCTTTTCATTGCTCATTTGATTTTGATTAATTTATTAAATATTACAAGTGAAGCATTTTATACAAAGGAATAACAGTATCATAGTGGACATCTTAGAGATAGGGCTGTGCATCTGACCAATGTTTACCTGAGGTAAAAATTATCAAGAATGTGTAGAAGCTCTTCACCAAGAAGATATGTTATAATACATAAAATTAAGATGTATTACATGTTTTAAAACTAATTGATTAGTTAGTAATATAAATGAGCAAAGGTATTTCTAAGTATTCAAATTTTTAACTGTTTCAAAGGAAGTAAATTATATGCTCATTAAAAATATTTAACTAGTATTATTAAAAAAAAGTAATTTACTTAAGGCATTTTGCTATGTTCTAAATCAAATTATTCAGCATTTATGTTAGGCTTAAAGAATTTCATTTTTTACTTCATAATATCTCATTATGCATGTTATTATGTTAATTAATTGAGGTTTCCTGACCTGTCCATTTCCACAAAATTAGCAGCAGAGTATTAGAAAATCAGTTTTCTTTAATGCTAATACACTCTCTAGATTGTTTTCTTC
>NW_026011594.1:0-2863 GCF_001458135.2 Marmota marmota marmota | reverse complement strand
GCATTCATCTATTGAAGGGCACCTAGGTTGGTTCCATAGCTTAGCGATTGTGAATTGAGTATTCATGTGGCTTAGTCATTGTAGAATGTTGACTTTAACTCTTTCAGATATACACTGAGGAGAAAATGATTACTTTGGATCACGGTTTCAGAGATTGCTTCTAGGACTGGGTGGAACTATTGCTTTTAGGCAGGATGGGAGTGCACAGCATGTCATGGTAGGAGTAAATGGTAGAGCAGAAACTGCTCACTTCATGGACAGGGAAATGAAAACAAGAGAGAAGGAGGGACTGCAGTTCCCCCATCCCCTTCAAGAGTACACCCTCATGACACAAAGCCCTCCTACTAGGCCCCACCTCTTAAAGGTCCCACCACATCCCATTGGTGCCCCCTTAGAGAGCAAGCCTTCAGCACAGCCCTTTGAGGAAGATCTAAGATCCAAATTAGAGCACACAACAGTTGATGTTGAGAAACTAAAATAAACAAAACCATGTGCTTACATGATAAAGAATTACTCAAAAAAAAAATGTGTAGACCAGACAAGTTGCTTCAGAAACAAAAAGAGGCCAGGATAGATCTCTAGTAAGAATCAGCCATGGGAAAAAATGACATGTGAATGCTAAGGACCAGGCCTCAGGGAAGGGCACTCTGGGCTGCCTACTCACTTACCACGTGATTGTGCATGAATGCAGGTGACCTGAACATGCTGCTTCTTGGGTTCCCCATGTGAAATCAAGCATGAGTGTCATAAAATCAGCCACCAAAGACTTTCCAGCTCCAGAGAAGTCAGGAACAGGAACAAGACAGAATACTAGTCAAAGACACAGCCATATCAATGTTCATAGCAGCTCAATTCACAATAGCTAAACTATGGAATCAACCTAAGTGCCTTTCAACAGATGAATGGATAAAGAAAATGTGGTATATATACACAATGGAATATTATTCAGTCATAAAGAAGAATGAAATTATGGCATTTGGTAGTAAATGAATAGAGCTGGAGAATATGCTAAATAAAATAAGCCAATCCCAAAGAACCAAAGATGGAATGTCTTCTCTAATATGCGGATGCTAATTCACAAAAAGGGGGGGGGTGGCTAGAGAAGAATAGAGGTATGTTAGGGTCTGTAAACAAGTCAAGATGGCGCCTGGCATTTTGCAGAGGGAGTGGTTTGTGAAGTAAGGCCAGCGAGCCATTAAGTGTGGAGATTCCTTATTGGTTGACTGCTGTATCTAGTTTATGTTAATTAAGATAAGCTGTGTGTAATGTATATATACCCCTCTGGTCCTACAATAAACGGCTCCTACTCCTGCTGTATCAATCTACACAAGTTGCTCGTCAACCCCTGGCTATTTTGCTGTAGCCGGACTGTGGCAGAGGTACTTTGGATTAAGCAGAGTGGAGAGCATGGGGGTAGGAATGATAGTGGAATGAATGGGATATTATTACCTATATGCATGTATGATTACATGACCTGTGTAACTCTGCATCATGTACCACCAGAAGACTAAGAATTTGTACTCCATCTATGTATGTGTCAAAATGCATTCCACTGTCATGTATACTAATTAGAACAAGTTAAAAATCTTTTTAAAAGTACAGTCAAGGACATCACCCTTGAGGCATCAAAACATACAGAATACAAACTGCAGGAAATAGGAGGCAAAACTAAAATATCACAGGGAGAGTGTCTTGAATGTATCTCTCTTGTATTTGTCAGGTCAAGCAGAAAACAAGTGGATAAGGCAGATGTGGATTGAAAAGGTGTAACCAAGAGATTTTTCATACACACTCTCTCTATATTATATATACATGCTTATATATATAATTTTCTATATATAAATCCAGAATTTTCATATATACTATTGGATTTACATATATTTATACATATAAATATATATAAACATATTCATATATATATTTGTATGTATCATGTTTATATATATTTGTATTTATATATATAAATCCAATAGTCTATATGAAAAATCTCTTGGCTATACTAATTCAATACACACACACATATAAAGAGTTATATATATATAAATATTTGTATATATTATATATATTGTTATATATTATATTATTATATTTTATATATTATACAGTTATATATCATTAATGGCCATATATTATGCATATATATCTATGTATTATTTATTTATATATAGTATTAGTATATTATGTATTATGCTTATTAAGAGTTTCATTTCACATATATAGATATAAAACCAAGATATCCATCTATATATCTGTTTCTCTTTCTATTGTTTATACTATGCCCCCAATGAAGAATATACACTGGTGAACTCAAAATAATTTCTAAAGTATTTGAAATTACATTTTAAAAATTCCAAAACTGAAAGATAGTACAGGTCACAGTTTTTATCACATGAAACAAAATACAAAATATACAAAAGAACAAATTATACCAACAACAAACCCCTGCCCGACAAATGCAAGTTAAAAAACTGAATCTCTACATCTCTAAATTAAAGAGAACATCAATACCACAAGTACAAAGCCTATGGAAAACAAAATAAGAACATTTCTGCCAAAATTCTATAGGCAATTGCAAAACCTAATAAGGGAAAAGTTCATCCTCTGCCGCAGTCTGGCTGCAGCAAAATAATGGGGGGGGAGGGTGACGAACAACTTGTGTAGATTGATCCAGCAGGAGTGTAAGCCGTTTATTGCAGGACAGGAGCAGTATTTATACATTCCACACAGCTTATCTTAATTAGCATAAACTAGATACATCAGTCAACCAGTAAGAAATCTCCACACTTAATGGCTTGCTGGTGTTACTTCACAAACCACTCCCTCTGGCAATATGCCAGGCGCCATCCAGACTTGTTTACAGACT
>NW_026011593.1:0-2863 GCF_001458135.2 Marmota marmota marmota | reverse complement strand
GGTATTAATATGCTTATTTTGTAAAGTGAAACAGTTTTGGAAATATCATGTAGCTACTGAGTCTCTGCCATTCAGTTTTAATGCCCAAACTATTAAGATGTTCTCTCTCGGGGCTGGGGTTGTAGCTCAGTGGCGCCTGCCCTGAATGTGTGAGGCACTGGGTTTGATCCTCAGCACCACATAAAAATAAATAAATAAAATAAAGATATTGTATTTAACCTACAACTAAAAACATATTTTATTTTTTAAAAAAGAATGTTCTCTCAACATATTTTTCAGCCAGCCAATGACTGCAGCCAAGAGTGCAGCTACCTGAAGCATAAGTTTTGGAGTACAACATCACATGCCTGGTTTGTAGATCATCTACTGGATTTGTGAGTCTAAGCAAGTTACTTCTTTTTTGTTTGTTTTTGAGACAGATTCTCCCTAAATTATTCAGGCTGGCCTTGAATTTGTGATCCCCCTGACTCAGTCTCCCATTTTTTAAAATTTATTTATTTTGGGGGGTACTGGGGATTGAACCCAACGACACTCAACTACTGAACCATATCCCCATCCCACCATTTTTTATTTTTTGTATTTTATTTACAGTCAGGGTCTCACTGAGTTGCTTAGTGTCTTGCTAAATTGCTGAGACTGTATTTGAACTCCTGATCCTCCTGCCTCTGCCTCCTGGACCACTGGGATTATAGGTGTGTGCCATGGTGCCCAGCTCAGTCTCCCAAATTGCTGGGATTATAAGAATATGTATGCTACCACACCTGGCTCAACCAATGATTTTAGATAGTAAAATTTTTATGTTTAAAATGAATTAAAATAATACAATTCAGAAAAAGATGCATGAAAAGTCTGGCAACACATTCCAAATAAATAAGAACTTTGGAAAAGCTACTTCAGTACAAACAAAAGAGATGTACATGCTACTGCTCAGAAATTAACTGTGTATTAAAAACCATATAAACTATTTGGTAATCAGACAGAAATAAGTTTAAGTATCTTATATTCTGGATTAGGGATATGGTTCAGTGTTAAAGTGCTTGCCTAACATGAGTAAAGCCCTGGACCCAATCTCCAGTTTCCGAATACTTATGATCCCAATAAAAAAAAATTGTTTTAAAAAGCATTTTATAGGGCTGGGGATGTGGCTCAAGCGGTAACGCGCTCGCCTGGCATGCGTGCAGCCCGGGTTCGATCCTCAGCACCACATACAAAGATGTTGTGTAGGCCGAAAACTAAAAAATAAATATTAAAAAAATTCTCTCTCTCTCTCTCTCATTCACTCTCTCTTTAAAAAAAAAAGCATTTTATATCCCAATTAATTTTTAATACACTTTTAAATTTTATTTTTGAGACAGGGTCATGTTATATTGCCCAATCTGGCCTCAAACTCCTGGGCTCAAGAGATTTTCTTGTCTCAGCCCCCTGAGTGGCTGATCTATAGGCATGCACCACTATACTTAGCTTTAAATCATAATGAGCTTTAAAACTTCATGAAAAGACAGTTTCCTGTGTTTCAGAAAATAGTTAAATTTGGGGATTGGTGTGTAGTTCATTTAAAATAATGGAATGGGCTGAAAATATGGCTCAGTGGTAGAGCACTTGCCTAGCAAGCATGCATGAGGCCCTGGGTTTGATCCCCAGTAATGTAAAAAAAACATAATTACATAAATTCAGAACATAATGGGCAACAGGTTCTCAAGTAAAACTTTCATATAGAGAGTGTATTTAAATATCTATGATCATTTAACACATATGGTAGTTTACTATATTATGCACTGTTCTGTACCTTGCTTTTCCTCTCAATACTATCCTTGGAAATTATTCTATACATATTTAGTATGTACTAAATTACTCCAATCTTTTTAAACCCATATGGTTTCCCTTAATACCATTTTATTATTCTATTTCTTCAAATCTAAAATGCCATTAATCATAAAACATTTTATGTGCCCCTAAAAAAGAAATTAAAAAGGTGCTGATTGTAACTATAACATCATTAACAAAATGCATCTGATTTTAGTTTTATTAAAATATGGGGAAAATCTTAGTATCAATAAAATATGGTAGACTGTTTCTAATCTTTTGTTATTATAATCAGTGATATGAATAACCTCAATCATATGTTATTTTGTACAGTACAGAATACATTCAGATAGATGGTTATAAATAGAATTACTGGATTCAAGGATACCTGCATTCTAATTTTTTTTCTTTTTCTTTTTTTTTTTTTTGCAGGGGGCGGTAAGGGGGCAGTACCAGGGATTAAATTCAGATGCACTCAACCACTGAGCCACATCCCCAGACATTTTGTATTTTTTATTAGAGACAGTGTCTCTCTAAGTTGCTTAGCACCTGGCTTTTGCTGAGGCTGGTTTTGAACTCACTGTTCTCCTGCCTCAACCTCCCGAGTCACTGGGTTTACAGGCATGTGCCACCACGCCCAACCTAAAACTTTTTTTCTCCCCCCTGCTTGTTAACCTTTAAGCCATCCAAACTGCTCTCAGTAATGGTTTTGCCAATTTATATTCTCATGGTTATAATGCAATTAGCTGTTTTTCCATATCTAATTAGGTTATTTTTTTTTTTTTGCCTTTTTTAGTCCAAGTAAAAAATGGTATCTCATAGTTTAATATGCACAGCTCTTATTAAGAAAAGGGTTTGAGGGCCAGGTGCATGGTGCACACCTGTAATCCGAGTGACTTGGGAGGCTGAAGCAGGAGGATCATGAATTCAAAGCCAGCTTCAGCAAAAGTGAGGTGCTAAGCAACTCAGTGAGACCCTGTCTTTAAATAACATACAAAGTAGGGCTGAGATTGTGGCTCAGTGGCTGAGTGCTCCCAAGTTCAATTCCCAGTACCTGAGA
>NW_026011592.1:0-2863 GCF_001458135.2 Marmota marmota marmota | reverse complement strand
AGGTTTACATTACTGAATAGGGTTAGTGTTAGCAGTAGTGTTAGTGTTAGGCCTAGGGTTAGCATTTGGGTTAGGCTTATCTCTAGGGTAATTGATTGGGTTCGAGCTAAGGTTATGGCTATGGTTAAGGTTAGAGTTAGGATTAGGGTTAGGGTAAGGCCTACGGTTAGTGTCAGTGTTATGTTTGGCTTAAGTGTTAGTGTTTGAGCTAGGATTAGGTCTAGTGTGAGGGTTAGGGTTAGAGTCAGGGCTAAAGTTAAGGTTAGGTTTAGGGTTATGTTTAGTTTAAGGTTAGAGTTTGAGCTAGAATTAGGGTTAGGGCGAGGGTTAGGGTTAGGGTTAGGTCTAGGCTTATGTTTAGGGTTACAATAAGGGCTAGGTTTATGCTAGGGTAAGGGTTATGTTTTGTGTGAGGTTTAGGGCTAGCATTAGGGCTATGAATAATGTAAGAGCTGGGATATGGTTATGGCTATTTCAAGGGTTAGGGATATGGATAAGTCTAGTGTTCTAGTTAGGCATTGGTTTAGGATAAGATTTAGAGCTAGGGTTTGTTTTAGGGTAAAAGTCATTGTTCGGGATAGTATTAGGTTTAGGGTGAGGGCCAGATTTAGGACTAGTGTTGAGTATAGGCCTAGAGTTAGTCTTTAAGTTAGGTTAACTGTTATTGTCAGGGCTACTCCTAGCTTTTTGTTTAGGGCTAAGGCTAGATTTATGACTTAATTCAGGATTAGATTTGGTCTAGTACTAGTGTTACTGTTAGGTTTAGGTACAGGTTTACCGGTAGGGGTAGGGTTAGGGTTTGCTTTATGGTTAGTATTAGGTTTAGACCTGGGGTTATTGTTAGGTTAAGAATAAGGGTCAGCGTTAGATGTAAGGTTAGAGCTAGAATGAGGGCTATGGTTAAGACTAGTAATAGAGATAGGGTTTGAAGTATGCTAAGGATTATGGTTAGGACTAGGGTAGCATTAGGGTGATGGTTTGGCTTAGGGTAAGGGATAGGGTTAGAGGTAGTGTTAGGTTTAGGTTAGGGTTACGGTTAGGTTTAGGGTTAAACCTATGTTTATGGCTTGGAATAGGGCTAGGATTTGTATTAGCATTAGGGATACAGTTAATGAAAGTACTAGGATTCTGATAAGGGCTAGTTCTAGGGTTAGTGTTAGGTCAACCTTTAGAGCTAGGGTTACTGATAGGGTCCGAGTTACTTCTATGGTTAGGATTAGGACTCGATTTAGGGCTATGTTTAGGGCTAGGTGTAGTGTTTGGGTTTGGTTGAGATTAAGGGTTAGGGTTAGAGTTTATGCTCTAATTTGTTTTAGGGATAGGGTACTGTTAGGGCTAGTTTTCCAATTATCATTAGGGTTAGGGCTAGTGTTAGAGTGAGCTTTAGGCTAAAGGTTAGGGTTAGATACAGTTTTAGGGCTAGGGAGAAGGTGAGGGTTAGCATTGGGGCTAGGGATAGAGAGAGGTTTTGGATTATGGTAATGGATAGGTTTAGAATTAGGGTTAGGGATAGGGTGAGATTTAGAGTTAGTCTTAGGGCTAGGAATGGTGTTAGGTTTAGGGGTAGGGCTAAATTAGGGCTAGATTAGAGCTATGGTTAGTGGTAGGTTTAGGCCTAGTTTTAGGGCTAGGGTCAGGGTTAAAATTAGGGTTAGGGTAAGGTATCATATTACAGTTACATTTAGGGCTAGGGCAATGCATAAAATTAGGGTAGGGCTAGGGTTAATGTTAGGGTTAGGATTAAGGCTAGGCTTAGAGATAGGATTAGGGCTAGGATTTGTGTAAGGGTTGGGCTAGGATTAGGAATAGGGCTTATATCAGGTCTAGGGTTATGGTTAGAGATAGTTTTAGGGTAAGGATTATGGCCAGATCTCTTGTAAGTGTTAGGTTGAAGGTTAGGTTCATGTTTATAGCTAGGGGTATTATTAGGGTCAGAGTCAGGTTTAGGGTATGTGTTATTTTAAGGATTAGGCTTAGGGCTCAAATTAGCATTAGGGTTAGTGTTAGGGTTAGGGTAATTGCTATGGTTAAGTTTAAAGTTAAGGTTAGATTTAGAGTAATAAATGGGTTAAGGGTTTGGGATAGGGTTAGGTTTAGGCCTGGAGATAGAATTTGTTTAGGGTTATGGTTAGGGTAAGAGATTGGATTAGAGCTACAGTTAGGACTATGATTATGGTAAGGTTAGAACAATGGTCATGGTTAGGCCTAGGGTTAAATTTTGGTTAGGGTTATGGTTAGGGTAGTGGATAAGATTAGAGCTAGGGTTAGGGCTAGGATTATGGTTAGGATTAAGGCTATGGTTTGGGTTAGATTTCAGGTTAGGGCAAGGTTTAGGTTTATGTTTAAGTTTAGGTTAAGTGTTAGGGCTAGTGTTAGGGTTAGAGATAGGGTTAAAGCTAGGGTTAGGGCTCTGATTATGTCTAAGTTTTGAGTTAGGTTAGGGCTATTTAGGACTAGGGCTAATGTTAGAACTAGGGTTATGATTAGTGTTAGTGTTGAGTTTAGCATTATTTCTAAATCTTGTGTGTAGATTAGGTTTAGGTTTAGGGTGATGATTAGAGATAGGGTTAGTGTTACCATCAGAGTCAGCATCAGTGTTACTGATCAGAGTTAGGGATAGACTCGAATTAAGGCTAGGGTTAAGGCTAGGTGTAGGGTTAGGGTTTGTGTAAAGGTAAGGGTAAGAATTAGGGATAGGTCTAATGTCAAGTCTAAGATTATGGTTTGGTTAGGGTTAGCATTAGGGCTTTGTCACAGTTTTGTTTTACAGCTAGGGCTATTTTTAGGATTAGCAATAGTGTTAGTGCTAGTGGTATGGTGAGTTTTAGGCTTAGATTTATTGTTATGGTTAGATCTAGATTTA
>NW_026011591.1:0-2864 GCF_001458135.2 Marmota marmota marmota | reverse complement strand
TAAAAATTCAAAGTGTTCCTTAAAACGAATGCTTAATCTCAGAAGAATAAAATTTGAGCAGCCAAGTGCAATTGGTATACTCACCTTTCCAGCCAAGTGTCAACAAGCTTGTTTGAAAAAGTATTTGCTGAAATTCCAGTAAACTCAGAGTGGTGTGGAACATCTGCAAATGCTTTTTAATGAACGTGTATTTCCCTTGTCTTTGCTTCAAGAGGGAACAAAGCATAGAGAGCACACTGAGAAATAATTGAGTGAGTCAAGTTTCAAGCAGCTAGCACAAACTGTGTTTGGTTTAGAGTTCCAAATGCATGTATTCCTATAGGGAAAATGAAGTGAAACCTAAAATTTCAAAGTGTTCCTGCCAATGAACACTTCAAACTAGAAGAACAAAATTTGGGCAGCCAAATGGAACTCATATATTTATCTTTCCTGCCAAGTATCAACAAGATCAGTTAAAAAAATATTTGCTGAGATTCCAGTTAACTCTGGAATCTGTGGAATTCTGTGGAATCTCTGCAAACACTTTCAAATGAAAGTGTATTTTCCTTGCCTATGCTTAGGACTACTCAAAAAGGGAACAAAGCATAGAGAGTGCACTGAGACCTAATTGAGTAAGTCAATTATCCAGCATGTAGCACAAAACGTGTTTGATTTAGGGTTCAAATGAATGTATCTCTAGAGGAGAAAACGATGTAAAAGCTAAAAATCAAAGTGTTTCTGTAAACGAATGGTTCAACTTAGAAGAATGAAATTTGGGCAACCAATTGCAACTGCTATTCTCATCTTTGCTGCCAAGTATCAACAAGATCAGGTGAAAATATATTAGCTGAGATTCCAGTAAACTCGGAGTTCTGTGGAAGCTCTGCAATGGCTTTCAAATAAAAGTGTGTTTTCCTTGCCTCTGTTTAAGGCTACTTCAACAGGGAACAAAGCATATAGAGCGTACTGAGAACTAATTGAGTCAGTCAATTATCAAGCAGCTAGCACAAACTGTGTTTGATTTAGAGTTCAACTGAATGTATACCCATAGGAGAAAACAATGTGAAACCTAAAAATTCAAAGTGTGCCTGCAAATGAAGGGTTCAACCTAGAAGAATGAAATTTTCACAGTCACGTTCAACTGGTATAGTCATCTTTCCTGCCAAGTATCAAAAAGGTTGGGTGAAAAAAATCTCTGCTGAGATTCCAGTAACCTCGGAGTCATGCGGAAGCTCTGCTATTGCTTTCCAATGAAATTGTATTTCCCCTGCCTCTCCTTGGGGCTACTTCAATAGGGAAAACAGCATCGAGAGCGCATGGAGAACTAATTGAGTGAGTCAGGTTTCAAGCAGCTAGCACAAAATGCGATTGATTTAGAGTTCCATAAGCATGTAACCTTAGATGGGAAAAATGAAGTGAAACCTAAAATTTCAAAGTATTCCTGTAAACGAATACTTCATCCTAGAAGAATGAAATGTGATCTGCCATTTGCAACTGTTAAACTCATCTTTCTTGCCAAGTATCAACAAGATTGGGTGAAAGAATATTTGCTGAGATTCCAGTAAACTCAGAGTTCTGTGGAAGTTCTGCAAATGCTTTGAAATTAAAGTTTATTTTCCTTGCCTCTCCATAAGGCTACTTCAACAGGGATCAATGCATATAGAGTGCACAGAGAACAATAATTGAGTGAATCAAGTTTCAGGCAGCTAGCACAAACCTTGTTTGATTTAGAGTTCCAAAGGTGTGTAACCCTTTAATGAAAAACCCATGTATTCCTATAGGGGAAATTGAAGTGAAACCTAAAAATTCAAAGTGTTACTGCCAACAGAAGCTTCAACCTAGAAGAACGATGGTTGGAGAGTGAAGTATAACTGGCATTCTCATTTTTCCTGCCAAGTGTCAACAAGTTTGGGTGAAAAACTATTTGCTGAGATTCTTGTAAACTCGGAGTTCTGAACACTTTGAATTTTTAGGTTTCATTTCTTTTTCCATATAGGGAAACATTCATTTGTAACTGTAAGTCAAACACGGTTTCTTCTAGCTGCTTGAAACTTGACTCACTCAAGTAGTTCTCAGTGCCCTCTTTGTGCTTTGTTCCATGTATATGTAGCCCTAAGAAGAGGCAAGGAAAATACATTTCTATTTGAAAGCATTTGCACAGCTTCCACAGATCTTTGAGTTTATTGGAATCACAGCAAATATTTTTTCATCCGATCTTGTTGATACTTGGCTTTAAAGGTGAGTATACCATTTTCACGTGGTTGACAAAATTTGATAGTTAGTTGGGACACAGGTCCTTACCTCAAGCAAGGCAGGGTTCTTCATAAATCTTAAATACTATAGTTCTAAAGCTGATATTTGCTTTTTATTCATCATTTTACAAAGCATACATAAATTGTTGCTCAAGCTCACATGAATATTAGCTAACACAATATAATATCACATTTAAACCATGAATTAAAGAAAGGCTGAAAGCTGTTAACCTTTTGTAGAAAAGTAGCAAAGTACTATTATATTTTACAATATCAACCTTTACATAGATTAGGCTCTCATTAACTTAAAAACACATTTAAATTGTATCTCAGTGAAAAAGTAACATAGAACTTTACATATCTTATTGATAACAAGTCCAGTTAAATAACACAAATGATATAAATAAATCTCCAACATGTCTTACTTTTAAGCCTAAAATTACCATACAACTTTAGAACACCAGCTTTATATAATGTTCTTTTAAATCTTCTACCTTACAGACTTGCATACCTGGAAGATATGAAGATATTAATAGCACCAAAAATACATTGATGATTTTATATTAACCAAATTTAGTTTTTAAAGAAATAACATAGCACAATTCTCTAAAACTTGTTTAACCACCTGTTTAA
>NW_026011590.1:13719-16922 GCF_001458135.2 Marmota marmota marmota | reverse complement strand
AACCCTAACAGTAATCCTAGCCCTTGATTGAGTCCTAACCCTAACCCTAAAAATAACACTGTCCCTGATTCATATCCAAACACTATCACTAGCTATAAATATCACCTGAACTTAACCATAACACTAGATGTACACTTAATCCTAACTCTAATTGTAACCCTAGTTCTTACTTTAGCCATTGCTCTAACCCTAGTGCTAACCCTAACAAAAAACTACCCCTAATTCAAGACCTAAACCTAGATTTAACCCTAACCTTAATCTTAACTCTTGCCCAAAACCTAGCTCTAAGCCTATCCCTTATAGTAAGCAAAACCCTAAACCTAATGGTAACCCTAGACCTATCCCTAATCCTTAGGCCAACCAAAACCCTAAACCTATTAATAGTCCTAAACCTAGCCCTCACTCTAGCTCTAACCCTATCCCAAACCCTAATTCTAACCCTGACCCTTATTCTGATCCTAACACTAATCCTAGGTCTAAACCTGACCCTAACCCTAGACAAACACTAACACTAGACCTAGACCTAACAAAAACCTAGTTGAAGCCCTTGCAATAAACCTTAACCTAAAACAAACACTAACCATACCCCTAGACCTAAACCTAGTCCTAATTCTAGCTGTAACCCTTACTCTATATTTAACCTGAACACTGACCATGCCTTTAAAAGTGAACCTACCTCTAAACCTGAACCTAAATGACTATCTAAACCTAACACTAGACCTAGCCATAACCCTAACCCTAAAACTAGCCATAATCATTACCCTAGCTCTTACATACCCACAGCCCTAACCCTAGGCCTAAACCTAACAAAAAACCTAGAGCTAATCCTAGGCCTAAGCCTAGCCCTAATCCTAACCCTAACCCTAACTTAACAATCATTTAGTCCTAACCCTAGCTCAAAGCCTAAGCCTTACCATAAACATACACCTACACCTATCCCTAAATATACCCCTAACACTAGCCCTAATCCTAAACATAATCCTAGCCCTAAACCTAGCTCTAAACCTACCCATTACCCTAAACCTAACCCTAAACCTATTGATAACCCTAGGCCTAACCATAACTCTAAACCTAATTGGAAAACTAACCCTAGACCTAACCCTAAACCTCACACTCAACATAGACCTAACTCCAGCTCAAACCCTAACCCTTTCCATAAACCTAAACATAACCATAGCCCTAACCCTAAATCTAAACCTCAATCTAACACTAACCATAACCCTATACCTACATCTAGCCATATCCATTACTCTAACCCTAACCATACCCCTAATGATGACACTAGCCCTAATCCTAACTCTAACCCTAACTATATTATAATCATATCCCTAGACCTAATTCTAGACCTAACCCTTGCCCTACGCCTAACCCTAGCTCAAAACCTAACCCTTATGCTAAACATAACACTAACCTTTACTTCTAACCCTAACCCTAAACCTAACTCAAGACCTATTCCTAACCATTAACTTAGCCCTAAACTTAGCTGTAACCCTATCCGTTATCCTAACTATTACCCCTACCCTAATGCTAACCCTAGGCCTAACACTAACCCTATCACTAAACCTAACCATATCAATTACCCTAAACCTAACCTGAACCCTAAAAAAACCGCATCATTACCCTAACCCTGACATTAATGGTAATTGAAGCCTTAACCCTAAACCCTAAACTCAACCAAACTCTAACACTGATTCTGACCCTAATAATTCCCCTAGTTCTAAACCTGAACCTTACCCTAACCTAACCCTTACATTAGACCTAGCCACAAACATAACCCTAAAACTATCCTCAACCGTAACCCTAGACCTGACATTAGCCCTATCCCTAATCCAAGCTCTAACCCTAAAAAAAACTCCAGACCTTATCCTAGCCCTAAACCTAGCCTTAATCCTAACCCTAACCCTAACCCTAACCCTATCACTAACCCTAATACTAACTTTAGCCCTAATCTTAGCCCTAATTCGGCACTATCCATAACCCTAAACCTAGACCTAAGACTAATTCTAACTCTCATACTATCCTATCACTAGTTCTAAACCTATCCCTTACCATAACCCTAAACCTAGCTCTAAACCTAGTCCTAACCCTTGCTCTATACATAGCCCTAGAACTAACCTGAGATCAAAATCTAACACTAAATCTAACCCTAACACAAAGCCTAAGCCTAACCCTAACACTATCCCTAAGCCTAACACTAATCCTAAAATAGCACTAATCCTAGCCCTAGCCATAAAACAAAACCGAGACATAGCTCTAACACTAACTCTTAAACTTAACCAAACCTTAACCATACACCTACCCCTAACCCTAACCCTAATTTGAGTTTTAAGCCAAACCCTAAAACTAACCCTGACTCTGACTCTGACACTAACACTAACCCTAGCTCTAAACATCATCCTAACCCTAAACCTAACCCTGACATTAAACCTAGCCCTAATCTCAACCTTAAAATTAACCCTAGTCATAACCCTAACCCTAGCACAACTTAACACAAAACCTAGCCCTATTCTGAGCCCTAAACCAAGCTTTAAACCTAACCCTACCCTAGCCCTAATCATAACCATAAGCCTAGCCCTAACACTAGCTCTATCTCTATCCATTATAATAACCCTAACCCTAACCCTAATGATAACCCTAGACCTAAATTTAACCCTATCTCTAAACCTATCCCTATCCATTTCCCTAAACTTAACATGAATCCTAATATTAAGCCTAACATTATCCTAACCTTAACCCTATAGCTAATTCTATCCCTAACTTTAAGCAAACCCTAATCCAGGCCTTGACCTTAATAATATGCCTATCCCTAAATCTGACCCTAACCTAAACCTTACACTAGATGTAGCCATAATCCTAATCTAAAACTATCTTTAAACAATTTTAGACCTGAAATTAGCTATACTTCTAATCCTAGGCCTAACCGTAAAACAAACCCAGGCCTTTATATTGCCTTAAACCTAACCTTAATAAATACCCTAACCCTAACCATAGCCCTAACCCTAATTCTAAATATCACCCTACCACTCAAACTAGGTGTAACACCATCCCTTACCTTAAACTTAATCCTACATCTAACTCTAACTCTATGCTTAAGCTGAACACTAACCCTAACCCTAATCCTAGCCCTAATTCTAGCCCTGTCACTAACCCTAAACCTAACTTTAGCCTGAAGACTAACACTAATTCTCACACTAGCCCTATTG
>NW_026011590.1:0-10733 GCF_001458135.2 Marmota marmota marmota | reverse complement strand
CAGTATCAAAGAAATTTGAACAAAAATAACTCTAACCCTAACACTGGTTCTAACTCTAGTCCTAACTCTAAGACTAACCCTAAACCTATTCTGTTTATAGAGCTTTGATCATACAAGTTCCAAACTTGGGGAACCCAATGCAACAAGCTAGCAGATGAATCCTGTACAGTATCAAACAAATCTGACCAAATAATTGAGGGAGATAGTTCAGGACCTGCATATTTCCCTGATTTCTCCTAAAGTGATCTTGAATAAAGTTGATTTTGTATGCTTGTGCTAAGGGCTACATTCACAGGGAAGAAATCACAGATTTCCCACAGAGAACAGATTGAGAGTGTGAGGTTTCAAACAGCTAGCACCAACCCTGTTTAATTTCAAGCTCCATTTCCATTTACCTGTATAGGTTCAAATGAAGTGAAACCTTAAAATGCAAACTGTTTCTGACAGTGAACCTTGAACCAAGAAGGCCCCAAACTGGTAAACATAGTAAGGCTAGGTAAAAGATGAATCCTACCCAGTATCAATAATATTTGACCAAGACTAATTCTAACCCTGACACTCACTCTAACACTTGCTGAAACCCTAACCCTAATATTAACCCTAACCTGTTTAGAGAACTTTTCATCATAGAAGTTCCAAACTTTTGGAGATTAGTGGGGAAGCTAACAAATTAATCCTGTGTAGTATCAAAGAAATCTGACTAAATGATTCAAGGAGGTAGTTCAGTACATTCATATTTTCCTGTTGTCTCCTAAAGTGCAGTTGGATAAAGTTGTTTTTGCATGCTTCAGCTTTGGGATAATTTTACAAGAACGAAGTCAGAGAGTTACTATAGAGAATTGATGGAGTATGTGAAGTTTCAAACCGCTAGCACCAAAGCTGTTTGATTTCGAGCTCCATTTCCATTTACCCATAGAGGTCAAAATGAAGTGAACTATACACTGTTCCTGAGAGTGAACAATTGAATTGAGAAGGTCCAAACATGGTACATAAGGAGGGTAAAAAAGATGACTACTGCCCACTATCAGATAAATTTGAACAAATCTAACCGTATCTCTAACGCTAGATCTGACTCTATCCCTAACCCTAACTCTAAGCTCTTTAGAGAACCTATGATCATAGAATTCCCAAAATTGGGGATGGTAGTGGGAAAAGCTAGCAGATGAATCCTGCACAGTATCAAAGAAACATGACCAAATAATTGGGGGAGGTATTTCAGTATATTCATATTTCCCGATTTTCTCCCAAAGTGCTCTCAGATAATCTTGCTTTGCATGCTTCAGCTTAGGGCTACATTTATAAGGAACAAACCAGAGAGTGCTCACAGAGAACTGATTGAGTGTGTGAAGTTTGAAGCAGCTAGCACCAGCCCTGTTTGATGTCTAGCTCCAATTCCATTTACCAATATAGGTCAAAATGAAGTGAAACCTTAAAATAAAAACCAGTGAACTGAACATAGTAAGGCTAGTTAAAGATGAATTCTGCCAAGTATCAAAGAAATTTGAACAAAACTAACTCTAATCTTAACACTAGCTCTAACCATATTCCTAACCCTAACCCTAACCCTAAACCTAAAAAGAAAAGGTTATGGTTACAGTTAGTGTTAGGGTTAGTGTTAGGGTTACAATTAGTGTTAGGTTGGTGTTTGGATTGATTATATGGTTAGGGTTAGTGTTAGTTTTAGTGTTACAGTTTAGATTAGAGTTTGGGTTAGGGTTGGGTTTAGTGGTAGGTTTAGGGTTAGTTTTAGGGTTAGGGTTAGGATTCATGTTAGGTTTAGGGTTAGGGTTAGGGTTAAGTTAAGTTTTAGTGTTAATGTTAGAGTTAGTGTTAGGCGGGTTAGGGTTATGGTTAGTGTTAGGGTTAGTGATAAGTTTAGTGTTAGTGTTAGAGGGAGGGTTAGTGTTAGGGTTTGCATTAGGCTTAGGGTTAGTGTTTGGGTTAGGGTTAGGGATAGAGTTAGGTAAGTGTGAGGGTTAGTTTTCAATAAGGGTCAGGGTTAGGGTTTCTGGTTAGGGTTTTTGTTAGGATTAGAGTTAGGGTTAGGGTTAGGGTTAGAGTTAGTTTTAGGATTAAGTTTAGGATTAGGTTTAGTATTAGGGTTAATATTAGGGTTCTGTTTAGTGTTAGTGTTAGTGTTAGGGTTAAGGTTAGTGTTAGGGTTAGGGTTCATGTTAGGGTTCGTGTTAGGATTACGTTTTGGGTATGGGTTAGGTTTCGTTTTAAGGTCAGTTTAGGGTTATTGTTAGTTTTAGGTTTAGGGTTATGTTTAGGGTTAGTGTGATGGTTATTGTTAGGTTTTGTGTTAAGGTTAATATTTGGGTTAGGGTTAGTGTTACATTTAGGGTTAGTGTTAGGGATATGGTTAGGGTTATGGTGAGGTTTAGAGTTAGTATTAGCGTTTTGGTTTGGGTTAGGTTTTAGGTTAGGGTTAGAGTTAGGGTTAGTATTAGTGTTAAGTTTAGGTTTAGGTTTAGGGTTAGTATTAGTGTTAGGGTTAGGGTTTGGGTTAGGCTTAGTCTTACTGGTATATTTAGGGTTAGGGTTTGTTTTAGGGTTTGGGATTGGGTTAGTTTTAGGGTTCGTGTTTGGGTCAGAATTATGGTTAGTGTTAGGTGAGGGTTAGCATTAGGGTTATGTTGGGGTTAGGGTTATGGTTTGTGTTAGGGTTAAGGTTAGTATTAACTTTAGCTTTAAGGTTAGGATTTTGGTTAGGGTTAGGTTTAGTGTTAGTATTAGGGTTAGACTTAGGGTTATTGTTAGATTTACGTTATAGGTTTAGGGTTAGTGTTATGGTTAGTGTTAGATTAAATTTAGGATAAAGTTAAGGGATAGTGTTAGGGTTAGAGTTACGTTTAGGGTTAGGGTTTAGATTCGTGTTAGGGTTAGGTTTAGGGTTAGGGTTAGGGTAAGTGTTATGTTTAGGGTTAGTGTTAAGGTTAGAGATAGTGTTAGGGTTAAGTTTAGGGTTAGGTTTAGTTTTAAAGTTAGGTTTAGTTTTAGGGTTAGAGTTAGGGTTCAGTAAGTGTTAAAGTTAGTATTTGGGTTTGGGTTAGTGGTTACAGTTGGGTAAGGATGAGGGTCAGGGTTAGATTAGTGTCAGGGATATGGTTTGGGTTAGGGTTTTTGTCAGGGTTAGTGATAGAGTTAGTGTTATTGTTAGTGTTAGTGTTATTGTTAGGGTTAGTGTTAATGTTAAGGTTAGGGTTAGTATTAGTTTCAGGGTTAGGGTTAGTTGAGTGTTAGGTTTTGGTTTAGGGTTAGGGTTATTTTTAGGGTTATGATTAGGGTTAGGGTTAGAGTTAGGGTTAGGTTTTACATTAGTTTTAGCATTAGTTTTAGCTTTGGGGTTAGGGTTTGGGTGAGGGTTAGCCTTAGTGGTATGGTTAGGTTTAGGGAACGTGTTAGGGTTTGGATTAGGAATAGTGTTAAAGGTAGGGTTAGGGTTAGTGTTAGGTAAGCATTAGAGTTAGGGTTAGTAGGGTTAGCATTATGGTTTGGGTTAGGGTTTGTGTTAGGATTAGGCTTAGGGATAGATTTAGGTTTAGTGTTATGGTGAGGGTTAGGCATAATGTTAGGGTTAGGGTTAGTTTTTGTGTTAGGTTTAAGGTTAAGGTTACATTAAGTGTTACGGTTATTGGTTAGTGTTAGGGTTCAGGTTAGTGTTAGGTGTAGGTTTATATTAGGGTTAAGGTTAGGGTTGTGTTAGGTTTAGGGTTAGGGTTAAGGTTCCTTTTATGGTTAGGGTTAGTGTTATGGTAAGGTTTAGGGTTAGCATAAGAGTGAGGGTTAGGTTTAGGGTTACGATTAGAGTTAGTGTTAGGATTAGTGTTAGGGTTTGGTTTAGGTTAGGTTAGGGTTATGGATAGTTTTAGGGTTAGTTTTAGGGTTTGGGTTAGGGTTAAGGTTAGTGTTTGTGTTAGAGGTAGGGTTAGGGTTAAGTAAGGGTGACTATTAGGGTTAGGTTTAGAGTTAAAGTTTTAGGGTTATTTTTAGAGTTAGTGTTAGAGTTTAGCTTGGGGTTAAGCTTAGTGGAATGGTTATAGTTATGGTTGGTGTTAGGTTAGGGTGAGGGTTAGTGTCAGGGTTATTGTTAGGTTTAGGATTAGGGTTAGGATTAGGTAACAGCTTTAGGGTTAGTTTTAATGTTACTCTTAGGTTTAAGGTTAGTGTTAGGGTTAGTGTCTGGGTTATTGTTAGGGTTAAGTTTAGTGTTAGGTTTAGGATTAAGTTTAGGGTTAATGTTAGGTTTAGGTTTAGGGTTAGAATTAGTGATAGGGTTAAAGTTAGGGTTATATGTAAGGTTTGGTGTTTTAGTTAACTTTAGTGTTAGGGTTACCATTAGGTTTAATGTTAGGCTTAAGGTTAGGGTTTAGGTTAGGGTTAGGATTATTGATAGGGTTAGGGTTAGTGTTAGGGTTCGTGTTAGTGTTAGGTTTAGGGTTAGGGTTAGTGTTAGTGTTAGTGATATGGTTAGTGTTAGTGTTAGCATTAGGATTAATGTTAGGGTTAGGTGTTAAGGTTAGCAATAGTTTTAGGATTAGTGTTAGTGTCTGGTTAGGTTTAGGGTTAAGTTTAGTTTTAGAGTTAGAGTTAAGTTTAGGGTTAGATTTAATGTTATTAAGAGTTAGGGTTAGGATTAGGTTTCTCTTTAGGTTTAGGGTTAGTTTTAGAGTTGGGGTTGGGGTTAATGTTAGGGTAGTGTTAGTTTTACGGTTAGGGTTGGAGTTAGGGTTTCTGTTAGGGTAAAGGTTAGGGTTAGAGTTATGGCTAGGGTTAGTGTTAGTGTTAGGGTTGGGGTTATGGTTAGGGTTAGGATTACTGTTATGGTTAGGGTTAGGTTTTGTGTTAGGTTTACTGATAGGATTATATTTAGGGTTATGGTTGCACTTAGAGTTAGGTTTCAGACTGGCTTTAGAGTTAGGTTTAGGTTAGGGTTATGGTTAAGGTTAGGGTTAGAGTTAGGTTTAGGGTTACATTAGAGTTAAGGTTAGAGTTAGGGTTCATGTTATTGTTAGGGTTACGGTTAGTGTCATGTTCAGGTTTAGGGTTAAGTTTAGGTTTACATTTAGAGTTAGTTTTAGGGTTAGGGTTAGGGTTAGTGTTAGGTTTAGGATTAGGCCTAGTGTGAGGGTTAGGGTTAGGGTTTGGTTTGTGTTAGGGTTATTGTTAGGTTTAGCATTAGGGTTAGGTTAGCGTGAAAGATAGTATTAAATTAAGGGTTAGGGTATGTTTTATTTTAGGTTAGTGTTAGGGTTAGGATTCCAGTTAAGGTTAGGGTTAGGGTTAGGTTAAGTGTTAGTGTTAGAGTTAGGGTTTGGTTACACTTAGTGTTAGGCTTAGGTTAGGGTTAGGGTTAGTGTTAGGTTTAGTGACAAGTTTAGTGTTAGGGTAAAAGTGAGTGTTATTTTTAGGGTTTGCATTAGGATTAGGGTTAGTGTTTGGGTTATTGTTAGGGTTAGGATTACATAAGTGTGAGGGTTAGGTTTATATAAGGGTCAGGGTTATGGTTCGGGTTAAGGTTTTTCTTAGATTAGGGTTAAGGTTAGGGTTAAAGTTAGAGTTAGTGTTTGAATTAGGTTTTGTTAGGTTTAGTATTAGGGTTAGGATTAAGTTTAGGGTTAGTGTTAGTGTTATGGTTAGGGTTAGTGTTAGGTTTCGTGTTAGGTTTAGGGTTATGGTTAGAGTTAGGGTTCATGTTAGGGTTAGGTTTAGAGTTAGTGTTAGTGTTAAGTTTAGGGTTAGGTTTATCTGTAGGCTTAGGGTTAGATTTTTGGGTCAGGGTTGAACCTAGTGGAATGGTTAGGTTTAGGGTGCATTTTAGTGTTAGGATTAGGGTTAGTGTCAGGGCTATTTTTAGGGTTAGGATTAGGTTTAGATTTAGGTAAGGGTTAGCATTATGCTTAGGTTATTGTTAGGTTTTGATTTGGGTGAGAGTTTGTGTTTGCGTTAGGGTTAGGGTCAGGATTAGATTTAAGGTTAGAGTTAGAGTTAGTGTTAGTGTTAGCGTTAGGTTTAATGTTAGGGTTAGTATTAGGATTAGGGTTAGTGTTAGGGGTTAGGTTTAGGGTTAGGGTTCATGTTAGGGTTTGGTTTAGGGTTAGTGATAGATTTAGATTTAGTTTTAGGGTTAAGGTTAATGCTAGAGATAGTGTTACGGTTAGTGTTAGGTTTCTTGTTAGGGTTAGGGTTAGGGTTCATGCTAGGATTACGGTTAGGGTTAGGGTTAGGGTAAGTGTAAGTGTTAGGGTTAGCATTAGTGTTACAGATAGTGTTAGTGTTCAGGTTAGGTACAGGATTAGTTTTAGGTTTAGGGATAAGGTTAGGGTTAGGGTTAGTGTTACAGTTAGGGTTAATTTTAGGGTTAGTGTTAGGTTGTGTGTTACAGTGAGGGTTTGGGTTAGAGTAAGGGTTACGCGTAATGTTAGGATTCGGGTTAAGGTTAGGTTTAGGGTTAGGGTTAGGTTTGGTTTAGAGTTAGGGATAGGGTTGGGGTTAGTGTTAAGGTTAAGGTTAGGGTTAGGTTTAGGTTTAGTCTTACAGTTAGGGTTATGGTTTGGGTCAGGGTTGGGCCTAGTGAAATTGTTAGGTTTAGGGATCGTGTTAGTGTTAGGATTAGGGTTAGTGTTAGTGCTATTTATAAGTTTAGGATTATGGTTAGGTTTAGGTAAGGGTTAACATTATGGTTAGGTTATGGTTTGAGTTAGGGTTTGTGTCTGGGTTAGGGTTAGTGTTATGATTAGGGTTAGGGTTAGGTTTAGTGTTAGGGTTAAAATTAGGTTTAGGGTTAGTGTTAGTGTTAGGGTTAGGTTTAGGGTTAGGGTTAAGGTTAGGGTTCATGTTAGGGTTACGGTTAGGTTTAGAATTAGGGTTCGTATTTGGGTTTTGTTTATTGTTAGTGATAGTTTTAGGTTTAGGTTTAGGTTTAGGGTTAGTGTTAGGAACAGAGTTAAGGTACTATTAGGGTTCGTGTTAGGGTTAGTGTTAGGGTTAGGGTTCGAGTTAGTGTTACAGTTAGGGTTAGGTTTAGAGTAAATGTTAGGGTTAGAGTTATGGTTATAGATAGAGTTAGTGTTAGTGTTAATGTTAGGTTTAGGGGTAGTTTTAGGTTTAGGGATAAGGTTAGGGTTAGGGTTAGGGTTAGTGTTAGGGATCATGTTAGGGTTTGTGTTAGAGTGAGGGTTTGGGTTAGAGTTAGGATTATGCGTATGGTTAAGATTCAAGTTAGGGTTAGGTGTAGGGATGGGGTTAGGGTTGGGTTAGGGTAAGGGTTAATGTTTGTGATATTGTTGTATTTAGGGTTAGGTTTACAGTTAAGTTTATTGTTAGGGTTATCGTTAGATTTAGGTTAAGGTTAGTTTTAGGGTTAGGATTAGGGTAAGGGTTAGTTTAAGGTTTAGGTTAGGTTTGGGGTTATGGTAACTTTAGGGTTACGGTTATGGTGTTAGGTTATGTGTCAGGGTTATGGTTAGTGTTAGGTTTAGGTTTAGGGTTAGGGTTAGTTTTATTGATAGTTTTAGTGTTAGGGTTATGGTTTTCTTAGTGTTAATTTTAGGATTAGGGTTAGGTTTTGTATTTTGGTTAGGGATAAGTTTAGGGTTAGATTAGGGTTAGGGGTAGTGACAGTGTTAGGGTTAGTGTTAGTGTTAGGGATAGGGTTAGGATTAGTGTTAGGGTTAGCATTAAGTTTAGGGTTACTGTTTGGGTTAGGGTTAGGGTTAGGGTTAGTTTTAGGGTTAAGGTTAGGGTTAGGGTTTCTGTTAAATTTATGGTTAGGTTTAGGGTTAGGGTTCAGGTTAGGGTTATTTTAAGGTTTAGTATTATATTTAGGATTAGATTTATGGTTAGGGTTAATATTAATGTTTGGGTTAGGGTTAATGTTAGGTTTAGGTTTAGGGTTTTGGTTAGGGATAGGGTGAGGTTTAGGGTTAGTATTAGAATTTGGGTTTGGGTTAGGTTCAGGGTTAGGGTTAGGGTTAGGGTTAGGTTCAGGTTAAAGTTAGGGATTGTGTTAATGTTAGGTATAGGTTTAGGGTTAGGGTTACTGTTAGAGTTAGGTTTAGTGTTAGGGTTAGCATTAGATTTAGGGTTAGTGTTTCAGTTAGGGCCACGATTAGAATTAGTTTTAGGGTTAAGGTAGGGTTAGGGTTTGTGTTAAAGTTATGGTTATGGTTAGGGTTAGCGTTCATGTTAGGGATATGTTTTGGTTTAATGTTATGTTTAGGTAAAGGGTTAGGGTTAGGGTTAGGATTAATGTTTGGGTTAGGGATCCTTTTAGGTTTAGATTTAAGGTTAGGGGTAGGGTTAGGGATAGAGTGATGTTTAGAGTTAGTATTAGCATTCAGTTTAGGGCTAGGTTTAGTTTTAGGGTTAGGGTTATTGTTAGGTTCACGGTTATGGTTAGGGTTAGTGGTAGAATTAAAGTTAGGTTTAGGATTAGGGTTAGTGTTAGGGCTAAGATTAGGTTTGGGTTTGTGTAAGGTTTAGTATTCACGTGAGGTTTATGGTTTGGGTTTGGGTTAGAATTGGTGTTTGGGTTAGTATTAGGGTAAGGGTTATAGTTCGGATTAGTGTTAGGGTTAGTGTTAGGGTTATGATTTGAATTTGAGTTAGGTTTAGGGTTAGTAGTAGGGTAAGATTTATGTTTATTGTTATGGTTAGGTTTATGTTTAGATATAGGTTTAGTGTTAGGGTTAGTGTCAGGTTTTGGGTTGGGGATAGTGTTAAGGCTAGGGATAGGTTTAGGGTTAGTGTTAGTGTTTGGGTTAGGGTTAGGTTTAGGTTTAGTGTTACGATTAGGGTTAGGTTTAGGTTTAGTGTTACGATTAGGGTTAGGTTTAGGTTTAATGTTAGGGATAGGGTTAGTGCTAGGGTTAGCATTAATGTTAGTGTAAGGTTTAGGGTTAGGATTAGTGTCCTGTTTAGGCTTAGGTTGATTTTTAGAGTTAGGGTTAGGGTTAGGGTTTAGGTTAGTGTTAGGGTTAGGGTTATAATTTGGGTTAGGTTTATGGTTAGTAGTAGGGTTAGATTTAGGTTTAGTGTTAGTGTTAAATTTAGTTTCAGGTATAGGTTTAGTGGTAGGTTTAGTGCTAGGTTTTGTGTTTGGGACAGTGCTAAGGCTAGGGATAGGTTTAGGGTTAGTGTTAGTGTTTGGGTTAGGGTTAGGTATAGGTTTAGTGTTATGGTTAGAATTAGGGTTAGGTTTTGGTTTATTGATAGGGTTACTGTTAGGGTTAGTGTTAATGTTAGTGTAAAGTTTAGGGTTAGAGTTAGTCTTTTGGTTAGTTTTAGTTTTAGTTTTAGAGTCAGGGTTAAGTTTAGGGTTTGGGTTAGTGTTAGTGTTAGGTTTAGGGTTTCTGTTAGGACAGGGTTAGGGTTACAGTTTCAGTTAAGTTTAGGGTTAGCTTAGTGTTAGGGTTAGGGTTGGGTTAGTGTTACAGTTAGGGTTAGGATTACAGTAAATGCTAGTGTTAGGTTTAGGGTTAAAGTTAAGATTAGTGTTAGTGTTAGGTTTAGGGTTAGTTTTAGGCTTAGTATTAGTGATTGAGTTAGGGTTAGGATTAAGGTAAATGTTAGGATTAGTGTTAGGGTTAGGTTAAGGGCTAGGTAAGGGTTAGGGTTAGGGATAGTTTAGGGTTAGGTTTATGGTTTTGGTTAGGGTTTGTGTTAGGGTTAATATTAGGGTTAGGTTTAGGGTTAGGGTTAGGTTTAAGGTTAGTGTTAGGGTTAGCATAAGGATTAGGGTTAGTGTTAGGTTTACTGTTAGTTTTAGGGTTAGTGACACAGTTAGTGTTAGTGTTGGGATTAGTGTTAGTGTTACGGTTATGGTCAGGTTTAGGGTTAGGTTTATGTTTAGTGTTAGGTTTAGGGTAAGTGTAGGTTTAGGCTTAGGATTAGGTTAGTGATAGGATTGGGGTTATGGTTTGGATTAGGTTTCGTTTTAGGGTTACAGTTTGAGTTAGCGTTAGAGTTAGGGTTAGGATTAGACTTAGGGTTAGTGTTAGCTTTAGGGTTAGGATTAATGATAGTAAAAAGGTTAGGTTTATGGTTAGTGTTAGTGTTAGGTTTATGGTTCATGTTAGGGTTAGGATTCGTGTTAGGTTTAGGTTTAGTGTTAAATTTTGTGTTAGTGTTAGGGTTATGGTTAGGGTTAGGTATAGTGTTAGGGTTAGTGATAGGTTTAGGTATAGTGTTAGGGTTAGGGTTAGAGTTATGTTTAGTGTTATGGTTAGTGTTGGAGTTATGGTTAGGGTTAGTGTTAGGGTTAGGGTTAGTTTTAGCTTTAGTTTTATGGTTAGTGTTAGGGTTATGTTTAGCATTAGGTAAGGTTTAGGGTTAGAGTTAAGTTTGGGTTAGGTTTAGGGGTATGGTTTCGGTTAGGGTTTGTGTTAGGATTAGTGTTAGGGATAGGTTAACGGTTAGGTGTAGGAATAAGGTTAGGGTTAAAGTTAGTGTTAGCAGTAGCGTTAGGGTTATGTTTAAAATTAGTGTTAGTGTTAGCATTAGGGTTAGGCTTACAGTTAGGGTTAGGTCCAGTTTTAGAGTTAGTGTTAGGGTTACTGTTAGTGTTAGGTTTAGTGATAGGTTAGGGTTAGGATTACTGTTAGGGTTAGGGTAAGGTTTAGGTTTAGTGTTATGTTTAGGTTGAAGGTTAGGTTTAGTGTTAGGGTTTGGGTTAGAGTTAGGTTAGGGTTGGTTTTCGGCTTAATGTTAGGGTTTGTGTTAGGGTTAGT
>NW_026011589.1:0-2864 GCF_001458135.2 Marmota marmota marmota | reverse complement strand
TCAGAGACACTGCGTCTAATAGAAGAAAAAGTTGGCTCCGATCTACATATTGTGGGGTCGGGCTCCAAATTCCTTAATAGGACGCCCATAGCCCAAGAGTTAATAACAAGAATAAACAAATGGGACTTACTTAAACTAAAAAGTTTTTTCTCAGCAAGAGAAACAATAAGAGAGGTAAATAGACAGCCTACATCCTGGAAACAAATTTTTACCCCTCACACTTCAGATAGAGCCCTAATATCCAGCATATACAAAGAACTCAAAAAATTAAACAATAAGATAAAAAATAACCCAATCAACAAATGGGCCAAGGACTGTAAATAATTGAATAATACTTAGCAACTATGAAAAATATTTGTATAAAAATGAGTAGGGTGATTTGATAGAGGCTGAGGGGGACCAACAGTAACAGGGATGAACTCTTATAGGAAGGAACATCTTATCCACCCAAAATATGTTGCCTTCATTATAAGAGTAATAGGGACAATAGTTGTTTTCAAAACTGACCTCCATCTTCTTCTATATCTCATTCATCTATCAACAGACACAAGTTTTTTTTTTTTTTTCCAACTCTTTACTACTAAGAATAATCTGCAATGAATGTGTGTACTGGGTTAAGGCGCCAGTCTCTTCAAAAGGGTGGGTTCCAATTCCACTGCTGCTGCCTTTATTGTAAATTAACTCAATGTGATAATAGGATTTCTGAAATTGCTTTGTAGCAATTACAGAAGGCAGAAAGAACACTCCCAGTACAGGGCACAATGAAGCATTCATCTCTGTAATACTAGGTTGAAACTATTGTTAGTTCTTAAAAAGAAACTCACCCTTAATTTTACTGACTTGTTTTGTGATTTTGCAAGTGATATAGAATGTTCTGTGAGCACTCAAGAGGAGTATGTATTAGGATGCTGCTGGTTGGAATGTTCCATGTATGTCTGTTAGGTCCTTTTAATCCCAAATCATTCTTGCTACTGTAAAGGTCGGGCAAGCGTCGGAGGAAGAGACCACCAAAAGACTGTATCATGCAACAGCAAAGGGTTTATTGGGGGAACAGTATGCTGGGGCTCAGAGCTCACTTGAATAGAGCAGAGAGAGCCCCGGGAACAGCTTAAGCAGAGCTTATATACTTTCCTTGGAGAGGGCAGGGACTTCACATACAGCATAGCCAATCATTGCACGGTTTCTGGGAGGGGTTGTTTCCTAGAGCAACCAGATGATCAGGGGAGATTTCAACATACATTTAGTGGGCATTTCCAGGAGTTGTTTTCAACTTCTACATGACTTTCAGATTCCAGGAAAACAGAACTTAATTCTTACATTCTTAACCTTTTCACTACCTCCAGTTCCCTCACTCTCATATCCAATCCATCGGCAAGTTTTCTCCTTTCCACCTCCTCAGTCCATCTCCATTCTCTACCTGTTCTTACCTCTTTAAATGACAGCAAGCCACCTGTTATGGTTTAGATGTGGTGTCCCCCAAAGCTCACATGTGAGACAATGCAAGAAGGTTTGGAGGAGAAATGATTGGGTTATAGCCTTAGTCTAATCAGCGAATTAATCCCTAATGGGATTAACTAAAATGGTGGGGTGTGGCTAGAGGACATGGGAATTGAGGCATGGCTGTGGGTTATATATTTTGTATCTGGAGAGTGCAGTCTCTCTCTGCTTCTGGATCATCATGTGAGCCACTGTCCTCTGCCACACTTTTCCCCTATGATATCCTGCCTCCCCTTAAGCCCTGAGAAATGGAGCCAGCTTTCTGTGGACTGGGACCCCTGAAACTTCAAATAAACTCTTCCTCCTCCACAGTTGTGCTGGTCGGGTCCTTTAGTCACAGCAGCGAAAAAAGCTGAAACACCATCTCTTTCCTGAACTAGTTCAGTGGTTCTCAAAATGGCTCCCTGCTTCTTTTCTTATCCCTTCCCAATAGCTTAGCAGCCCTTAAAATGTGTTTAAAGCCTGTCAAACATTTTTCTTTGCACTAAGAACAGAAGCAACCCCTCTCATCGTGGTTTCTAAGACCATCCTCTACCTTCTGTTCATCCAGCTTCATCCTCTGCCACTTCCTCTCTTGCTCAACACACTTTAGCCAGTGATCTTCTTTTATTACAAGGAAAAGCCCACAAGAGTCTTATATTCTGCTCTAGCTTTTTACATGCCTGCATCCTTCTCATCTTTGGGGAGGATATCATCTACTTGAAGAAGCCTTACCTGAACACACCAGCCAATGAAGACTCCTCCTTCATTCTGAATTACAATACTATTCATTTCTTTCATAAGTTACTTATAGGCTTTTAATTTACTTACTTAGTCAATTACTGATAATTTAATTACTTGATCTATTACTTAGATTTTGTTTTGCTTCCCCATCAGACCATCAAATTCATGGGGGAAAATACCCCCAAACTCTTCTGGTCACAGCGTCTGGCATGTAGGAGTGCCCACAACTGTATGTTAAATGAATGAAAGAATAAAATACATAGGATACACCAGGCACTATCTCAAGCACTTCATATGATTATTTTAATCTTCAAAATTCAATGTGGCATTAACATAACCAATATAACTGGTCACATTTCTAGCAGGATGTCCCATTTTTTTTGATATATGACATGAAGTTTATTTATTTTTTTTATTTTTTTATTAATTTTTTATTGTTGGTTGTTCAAAACATTACAAATTTCTTGACATATCATATTCCTCACTTTGATTCAAGTGGGTTATGAACTCCCACCTTCACCCCATACACAGATTGCAGAATCACATCAGTTACACATCCATTGATTTACATATTGCCATACTAGTGTCTGTTGTGCTCCGCTGCCTTTCCCATCCTCCACCATCCCCCCTCCCCACCTCTCCCC